>NW_005365599.1:260944-262853 GCF_000412655.1 Myotis brandtii | reverse complement strand
CTGGTCACACCCCCTTCAGGGTGGGGGTCCCCACTGGGGTGCCTGGCCAGTCTGGGTGAGGGGCTGAGGGCTGCTTTCAGGCTGGCGGTTGTTGACTGAAGCTCCCCACCGCTCCTTTTTTTTCTCTTTTTTTTTATTTTATTCTGGGCCAGCTTTAGCTCTGGCTCTAGCTCTGAGGCTTCGTATCTGGTTTGTTTGCCGTTCTATAATCGAAACAATGTATAACTTCAGCTCTGAGATCCCGGCAGGCTGAAAGCTGGTTTCTGGGCTTTTGTTTAGCTTCTACATTTGCAACATAGTACATAGTTGCTTAGAGTTGCAACTCAGAGGCCGGCAAGTTAGGCGGGGAACGTTGGCGTCTGCAGTCACTGGAGCAAGTGAGCCTCCCCCTGTTCGCTTCAGTGCATGGCTGCCGGCCGCCATCTTGGCTGACAGTTAATTTGCATAAGGATATGCTGATTAGCCAATGGGAAGGGTAGCGGTCGTACGCCAATTACCATGTTTCTCTTTTATTAGTGTAGATTAGGAGAATGACTTTGTATGTAGGAAATATTCACTAAGGTATTCAGAATTGATAGGGGATGATGTTGATAATTTGCTTTCAAATGGTTCAGGGAAAAGATTGTTGTAACATATCTGCAATTTTTCTGTAAGTTTTAGTTTGATTCAAATTTTAAAAATTTCCTTTGAAATACTTTAAAAATACTTTACATAATGACCACATTCAACTTGAAGCATTGAAAAGATACTGGCAATATTCAACTCCTTCAGTCCAAAGTAGAATTCTTGGTGTGGCTTCCAGTTCAAAGAATAGGTAGTCATTTTCTTCAGGCTATTCTTATACATGATAGTGAAGAAAAATGCAGCTTATGCTAAGTTTTGCAGGACAAGACCCTATCCTTTCTTGAATATCTTATTAGGTAATTTGTCCTTTAGCATGTAATATATATTACAAAAATATACTCCATATCCGACTTTCTGTGGAACTGGATTTGACTTTCTCCCTCCCCATCAAACAAACAAACAAACAAAAAAATAGAAAAAGAATCATTGAACAGTGAGTGGTATACCCTCTATATAAATGCAATAATTGTTAATATTTTGTTATCTATCTATCTATCTATCTTAGTCTATTCAGGCTGCTATACCAAAAATACCATAGACTGGGTGGTGTTAACGTCAAACATTTATTTCTCAGGATTCTGGAGTCTGGAAGTCTGAGATGAAGACACCAGCGGATTCAGTGTCTGGTGAGAGCCCATGTGCTATTGGTAGAATGCATCCCTATTTCCTCACAGGGAGAAAGGGGATTAGGTGTCAACATATGAATTTCCGTGTGTGTGTGTGTGTGTGTGTGTGTGTGTGCCATAAATATTCAGTTTATGGCATCTAACTTTGTTGAAGCATTTGAAATCAAGTTGCAGACATTCGTAACACTTCATTCCTAAACACTTGAGCACAAATTTTCTAATAATAAAAATATTTTCCAACATAACCGCAAAGTATTAATTATTCATAAATGAATATCAATAAATGTATCCACAAATCATTAATTATTTCAACAAACTCTAATATACAGTTCATATTCAATCTTCCTCAATTGTTCTAGAATGTTTTTCATAGCTGCATTTCTGGAAACCAGGATTTGCAATACTCAAGTCGGTAACTCCAATCCCTTACTTGGAGGAACAAGACTTGGTCATGCAATTCACTTTTGTGCACGTTGGAGCGGGGTATGTCTTGGAGGTACAGGAGTTTGAGGTTGGTAGGTAGGGAGGACCAGGCTCCTCCGGATCCGGATCCCTGGTACAGACTGACTTCCAGGCTAACAAATCAACATTCCATCTTCAGGGACTGGCCGGAGGCAGGGGTCCTCTACTGCCGCCAGAGGGCGCGCAGCGCAGGCAGG
>NW_005365599.1:258438-260831 GCF_000412655.1 Myotis brandtii | reverse complement strand
CCGCGGCCGGCGGCAGAGGGAGCCGCGATGGAGGGTCCTCCGACTGTCCGCCCGGTAAGTGGCTCCTCGCAGGGTCGGTTCCCAAAAGGCGGCTTACCAGCTTCCTTCGCGTTGGCTGTTTGAACCCGCTCACATTATGATAATTAGTTCCTGCCTCCCCTTTCTTGGTGCTTTTTGGAGAAACGGGGAAAGTTGTTACCAAGGAGAAGGTTTCCTGTGCTTCCTGCGAGCCTGTCCCCTCCGGGACACGGTGGAAGATCTGTTTTTATGTGGGCGCGGAGTGCAGGAATTTGGCCCTGAACTGCCCCATCCAGATGTCTAGCCTCAGGCCCCCTGGACTCCGGTTCCATTGTCGCGGTTCTGACCCGATGTCACGTTGACCCAGACTCACCCCCTTCCCTTAACTATCAGCTCCAGATAAGGGGCTCAGACTTGAGTTTAAATCACTGTGCTGCCAACCACGTTTTTGCTTTCATCTAGTTTTGTTTAGTACCTTCTTTGGTAAATGGAAGAACTTGTGGATTAATTTTAAGAGTGAAAGCCTACTTTTGTTGCAGGAGTACCTGTATTTCTGAACACTATCCTCACCCTGGGAAGGAAGATGAAGGTCCCATTGAATACCTTGTTCAAGATCCCAATGAAGTGTGTTTTGAGAAATAAAATGAGTGCCTTGGTCACTATGAGTAATGCCTGGAACTCTGATGGGAATAAGGAGTGTCTTGGCAAGGACTATTATTATGGCTTTAGTATATGTTGAGACATGTGTGACCTTAATTTATATTCTGAGTATCTGGGAAGCAAGAGAGTTTCAGAGTTCTTTACCCCAAAGGGCACAACTCTTAGGCAGTGGCCCAAGCGTCGGTAAAAATGTGCAGATGGCTCCAATTGTTGACCGGAGCATTCACTGTTAAGACGACTGTGGCAAGTTCAGCCAGTTCTGATCCTTGGGTCCTTTCCTTTGTCAGGAACATCCTGGGCAGGATTTAGGAGTAGGTCTCCAGGGAGCCTCCTCATGTGCAATGGTGGTGATGCTGTCCACCTAACAGCAAGTTTGTCCATCAAACTTCTAACAGGAGTTTGAAGAACCCAAACTCCTATTGCTGTTCACTCATTCGTACCCAAGTTGCTACCCAGGTATTCAAAGGGTTTTGAAGAGAGGTGACCTCTTCCAATACCATGACATCTGATAAAGGAGTGCGGGCAGGGAGGCCATGTCCTCCTGCAGGCGTGATGTGCCAGAGGGCCCAGATTTGGTTCTATTCTACAGAAAGGAAGTCTTGGTGGCTGTGCTGAGCTTGCAAGGTGTTTCTTCTAGGACCCAAGGCATAACTGGCAGCTGGGGATGGACAGTCACAGGTTCTCTTTGGCAGAGAGTCCAGTATGCTGGCAGTAATTGCTGCTCTAATGGCCTATAGTATGGGGATAGTTTCTCACATCAGAAGGCTGTGGACAACTTATGGACGTTATGGTTACTTGTAGAGCTTAAGAACCCCAAGGTTAAGTTGAGTTTGATTTAACCCTTTGCTATGCCACACAGGTGCCATGGGAGCTTTTCCCTGTAACCCTGAGGATTTTTGTTAAACAGAGACATGGGTGGCAGCAGCAGCAGAAGTATTTTAAGAGCTGTGTGCTCTTATAATGGCTGCGCCCCCTCCCCCTCCACACCTCCTCTTTCTCTCTTCATAATGACTGCTCTTTCATGAGTGACCCACCTGACGGCCCTTATCTTGCATAGGGTATAACCTTTCCCCTGAGTGCTCTATAGGTTGGGGGCCAATGCCTGGTTGAGACATCTGATCCATTTATTTTAACTCAATCGTTTGAATAAACCAGAATTAATTTACCAATTTTCTCATCAGTGGACAGTAAGTTATTTGCACTTTTTTAGTATTACAAACATCGTTGACTCCATGCGCACATTAAATTGCTGGGTTATACCCATTTTAGTCTCTACTAAGCATTGAACATTATTCTCCCAAGAGGTTGGACCAATTGTCATTCCTATTATTATTATTACTAGAGGCCCGGTGCACAAAAATTTTTGCACTCGGGGGCGGGGGGATGGGGGTCCCCCAGCCCGGCCTGTGCCCTCTTGCAGTCTGGGACCCCTCGGGAGATAACGACCTGCTGGCTTAGGCCTGCTCCCGGGTGGCAGAGGGCAGGCCCAATCCCTAAGTGCAGCCCCTGGTCAGGCTCAGAGCAGGGCCGATTGGGGAGTAGGGGCGCCGCCCCGTCATGCACAGAGCAGGGCAGATCGGGAGGTTGCAATGCCACCCTCAGTCACGCTCAGGGTAGGGCCGATTGGGGGGTGGGGGCCCCGCCCCCTGTCACACTCAAGGCAGGGTCAATGGGGAGGTTGCGGCGCCACCCCCTGTCACGCACAGAGCAGGGCC
>NW_005365599.1:252822-257426 GCF_000412655.1 Myotis brandtii | reverse complement strand
TTTTTTTTTTTTTTTTTCTGGGCCAGCTTTAGCTCTGAGGCCTCGCTGCTGAAAACATAGATACAATGTTGCGGTCCGAGCCCGGCTGAATGGAAGCCCTTTTCTGGGGTTTTGTTTAGCTTCTTATTTGCAACATAGTATATAGTTGCTTAGAGTTGCAACTGAGAGGCTGGCAAGTTAGGTGGGGAACGTTGGAGTCCGCAGTCACTGAAGCAAGCAAGCCTCCCTGTTTGCTTCAGTGCATGGCTGCCGGCCGCCATCTTGGCTGACAGTTAATTTGCATATACTCACTGATTAGCCAATGAAAAGGGTAGCGGTCGTACGCCAATTACCATGTTTCTCTTTTATTAGTGTAGATTATTTTTACTGTTTAACTCTTCCTCTATTTGACTGAAGTGCTGGAGACTAAGGACCTTGTTTTATACACTTTTGAATCCCTAGTGCCAACTAAACTACCTAGCAAATAGTAGTAGTTGGAAAATATTTGTTGTACATGTAAATGTATGAACTATGGAAGCAAAACATATTAATTGCTATTTTTCAAAAGCTTAAATATTATCCTTTTCAAGTTAATTGACATATTTTGAACATTAACTCTTTTCTTTTTAAAATGGACATTTCTCAATAAATAATTTAAATTGATTGATACTTATTTCCAGGTAATAAATGAAGGAGAGTCAAACATTGCCACCGAATCACCGGAAGAATTAGAGGAAAATCCTAGTCCAGTTGCAGATGAGAATAATACAGTGTCAGCTAAAAAACAGGGGCCACATGGACATAACTGGAGTGGTGACTGGAGCTTTTGGGTAATATTTTTTTCTTATATCTTCATTTTAATCTTAAATGCAAAATTTTATAAGTTTGCAGCAATTCATATGTTATTTATAATATTTTTTATTAGCTTCTAGATTTTAGATATTTGTCTTAGCCTTTGAATCCCAAAACCATTTCCGAGTATGCCCTCCTTTGGCCACTAGAATGCACTGTTGTCTGGTTTGATGGAGTGGAATTATCTGCTTCAATTTTCTTGGGAGAAAACTACACCACAGAATTGGATCCCACTCACTGTATTGGCAAGAGTCTAACATTATATAGAAATCGTATTTCTAAATGTTACTGAGAAGCCAGCTATTTTACATCATTTTAATTTAAATAATTAGTTCCTGTACCTAAAAGGAAATGTAACTATGTTTGACCTGCAGTGTATAATGATTTTGAGATTGGTTTTAAAGTTTCGTAGCCTGTCTGCACTGTGATCACTTGGTTGCATAACCTGGATCTGCTTCAGGTTTCCCCACTGTAAACTGAGACTATGGCTCCTTGATTAGGTGCACAGAGTCTTTTGGTAAGAACATTTCTGTTACCATATGAATGCTAGCATTTATTATATTAAAGGGCTCATTCTAAATCTAACAATTCCTGTGAGAATTATGAGTCATTTGATAGACTAATGCAGCAATAAGTGAATTTTACATAAGAGTATACGGCATATATAGTTCCAATATTAATTTATTAGGAAGCTGATATCTTGAGGATTAGGTATATGTACGTGGTAGCAGAATTTCTAATAATTTTAGAGTAGACCAAAAAAAGACATATTGTTAACAGGTTATAAGGATTAGTACAAGTACCATCATTCTGTTCATAATTAGCAGCCCAGTTATTGAATGTTATCGAATCTTCAGATTAATAACAGGTTCTTACTTCCTATTAAGGAAAATATTTTATTGCTAAGAAATATATCAAAATAACCACATACCCTAAAAATTATATCATCTACATTTGATTATATTATTTTTGGACACATTTAGAGAAAGTTTATGACTGTTGTGTTTTGACCCTTCTGCACTCTGCTTTTTATATTTGTTATAGATTGGGAACCTTTATAGTTCCAAGGGCTATGTATAGGGCTAAAGAATTACTGTGGTTACTCTTTGCAGATTTGATGCAAGAAAAAAGGATAAAGTAAGAAAAGGAAAAGGAAGGGGAATAAGGATTTAGAGATAGAGAGTGGGGGCGGGGGGAAAGAGGTATGTAGCTTTTCACCTCAAAGTGTAGAATGTGGAGCTAGAAGATTTGGCATCACATGTCAGTTGATTAAAAATGCAGAATCCTGGGCCCAACCTCAGACCTACTGAGTCAGAATCTTCATTTTCACAAGATTTCCAAGGGATTTGTATGCACTTTCAAGTTTGAGAAGCACTGCTTTAGAATGTTGAAGGTTTATTTTGGCTCAGTTTTAGTTTTCTTTGATGATGGCAAGCACTTTATTTTGAGCAATTTTTTAAAAAAAATATTTTTTATTTCAGAGAGGAAGGCGGGGTGGGGGGGAGAGATAGAAACATTAAAGATGAGAGAGAATCATTGATCAACTATCTCCTGCACATCCCCTCCTGGGGATCGAGCCTGCAACATGGATGGGCATGTGCCCTGACCTGGAATCGAACCCTGACCTCCTGGTCATAGGTTGTTGCTCAGCCACTGAGCCACACCAGCCAGGCTTGAGGAATTTTTATATGGATTCTCATGAAATAGACTTAAAGACAAATACAACATCTCAGAAGTTTTACTGACTTTTCCAGAGGTCACTTACACAGAAACCAGAACTATCAGAACTCAGAAGCAAACAAAAATAAAAAAGAACCTGAATAGCTAAATCCAAGCTCATGGTGGTATATATTTCGAGAGGAGAATTCCTCAAGTCTTCATTTGGAATTTCTTTAATATATTTTTGACATATTTTTATATACCTAGTAAATAAGTTGATCCCTTTTTTTTTAGTTGAATAGAATGTTGGAAATAAGGGAATTACTTTGGGATAATACATAGACACTAGCAAGAAATGACAGCAGAAGTTCAAAAGCTGTAGCAGCCTTAGCCTCTTAATGTGGAGGACAGAGGTCTGTGTAGACAAATGGCTCTAATGTAGTACAACTATAACGCTAAAAATGATGGTTAAGAAGTCTGCAAAATAATGCACTTCTCTGCCACTTTATTTTTTTTCTCTCCTCTATAATTTTAAATCCATCTACCTCTACCACTGACTCTACAATAAAAACCTCTGAGCATACTCAACAGGAAGATGTTACATGGCAACACCTTTCCTTAAGACTCGCAGTGATTAACAGGTTGAAAAGTGCTGAATAAGAACACTTTTATTTGTAATATTGGAAAATGTATTTTCATGATTCCTCATAATTAAAAATTGTGAAAACTTAAAAGGATACAAGAAAGTGAACCAAAGTTTATTAAAGTTCTGTTTTTTGGGGGTTTTTTTGCAGAGGTTGACATCTTTTAGACCCTGCCCATTTAACCTTGTGCTACTTAACAGATTGGCTAGTGTTGTTCTGACAGTAGGACTTTCATTTAAAGGAATATGATTAACTTTTCATAGCAATTGATAGTGAGACCCACAGCTGCAGATTTTCTATTTCAATCCTGTGATATAAAGATAGGAATATCGCCCTAACCGGTTTGGCTCAGTGGACTCAAGGGTCCCGGGTTCGGTTCTGGTCGGGGGCATGTGCCTTGGTTTCGGGAACATCCCCAGTGGGGAGTGTGGAGGAGGTGTTTATCTTTTTTTCCTTTGATTTTTATTTTTTTTATTTTTTATTTTTTTTATTGCTTAAAGTATTACAAAGGGTATTACATATGTGTCCTTTTTTTTCTTCCCCGCCCTTGACAATCCTCTGGAATTTCTTTAATATATTTTTGACATATTTTTATACACCTAGTAAATAAGTTGGTCCCTTTTTTTTTTAGTTGAATAGAATGTTGGAAATAAGGGAATTACTTTGGGATAATACATAGACACTAGCAAGAAATGACAGCAGAAGCTCAAAAGCTGTAGCAGCCTTAGGCTCTTAATGTGGAGGACAGAGGTCTGTGTAGACAAGTGGCTCTATTGTAGTACAACTATAACGCTAAAAATGACGGTTAAGAAGTCTGCAAAATAATGCACTTCTCTGCCACTTTATTTTTTTTCTCTCCTCTATAATTTTAAATCCATCTACCTCTACCACTGACTCTACAATAAAAACCTCTGAGCATACTCAACAGGAAGATGTTACATGGCAACACCTTTCCTTAAGACTCGCAGTGATTAACAGGTTGAAAAGTGCTGAATAAGAACACTTTTATTTGTAATATTGGAAAATGTATTTTCATGATTCCTCATAATTAAAAATTGTGAAAACTTAAAAGGATACAAGAAAGTGAACCAAAGTTTATTAAAGTTCTGTTTTTTGGGGGTTTTTTTGCAGAGGTTGACATCTTTTAGACCCTGCCCATTTAACCTTGTGCTACTTAACAGATTGGCTAGTGTCGTTCTGACAGTAGGACTTTCATTTAAAGGAATATGATTAACTTTTCATAGCAATTGATAGTGAGACCCACAGCTGCAGATTTTCTATTTCAATCCTGTGATATAAAGATAGGAATATCGCCCTAACCGGTTTGGCTCAGTGGACTCAAGGGTCCCGGGTTCGGTTCCGGTTGGGGGCATGTGCCTTGGTTGCGGGCACATCCCCAGTGGGGAGTGTGCAGGAGGTGGCTGATCGATGTTTCTCTCTCGTTGATGTTTCTAACTCTCTATCTCTCTC
>NW_005365599.1:241232-252422 GCF_000412655.1 Myotis brandtii | reverse complement strand
TAAAATATATTTAAAAAAGATAGGAATATTAATTGTTATATTTGTTTTCTTTTTTATTTAAAAATGAACATATTTAATCCTAGTGTGTGGGAAGTGAGTTTCATTATGAATTTTCAAATCCTAATGTCACAATAAAAATTTTGTGAAATGAAGAAATGAGATTTAAAATGAAGTAATGGCAAATAAATATTCATGCTTTTGCCCTTTAACTGTTAGTAAAAATACATGGCAAAAGAAAAACAAAAAACCTCCAAACCAAACTTTTGTTTTCCCAATTAAAATAATGGTATATTCCTGGTGGATTAAGGTCCCAGAGGAAAAGCTTACAGAGATCTGTGGCAGATACATTTGTTTAGTGTAAGTTCTCTTAGTAACTTCTCTAGCAACTGTTGGGAGGAGAAAAAGCCTTTGAGATTTTCTGTTGTATATGTTTAAAAGATGACATACTTACCTATATATTTCATAAAAGTAAAATGCTTTGGGTCAGGTACTTATATTAAACATTCATTTATACCTACAGGCCCTGGTTGCGGCCAGGCTTAGGGACCCTTCCTGAGGGGTCCCTGATTGCTGCCAGCTGGGTGGCCTAGGCCTCCCTCTGCGGGGCGGTCGTGGGGCAATGGCCGGGCCCCCCAACCAATCACATTGCACCCGCCTTGGCTGGCCTGGCACCAGTGCGTGTCATAGCATGGTCGTCTGGAAGGTCGTCCGGATGGTAGTTCGGCTGTTCGGTTGTTCAGTCGATTTGCATATTACACTTTTATTATTATAAAAGTGGGGATAAAACTTGCCACAAACCTGATTTAGAGGTACATCATGAGGATTAATTCATGTTGCACTGTTAAATTAAAAAAATTGCCCAAGAGGATTAATTAGTATGTTTGTAACATACTTTGGCAACTTTGGAGAAGATGCTTTCTTGAATTATATGTTGTCCTCCACAACATATCTTGAATTTATTCAACCTGAAAAGGATATTTCAGATTTTCGCTTTGGTAACTGATAAAAAAAGAATAAACTCATTTTCCAATGTCTGTTTGATTAAAAGAAACGTTTTAATCAAATTAATTTGATTTAATTGAAATTGAAATTTAAATTTTTAATACAGGTAAAAATTGTTTGAAAGCCCAGATATCTTTTAATACTTTCAGATTTAATTAAGAGTGAATAGCAACTAACATTTTTAGAATATGAAGACAGGACTATTTAACGTAAGAGCTCTTCTGCTCCTAAGTCCTTAGAAAAGCTGGATGAAATGTTATAAACATCTTGAAATGAAACCGGTTTGGCTCAGTGGATAGAGCGTCAGCCTGTGGACTGAAAGGTCCCAGGTTCGATTCCGGTCAAGGGCATGTATCTGGGTTGCGGGCACATCCCCAGTAGGAGATGTGCAGGAGGCAGCTGATCGATGTTTCTCTCTCGTCGATGTTTCTAACTCTCTATCTCTCTCCCTTCCTCTCTGTAAAAAATCAATAAAATATATTTTTAAAAAAGATAGGAATATTAATTGTTATATTTGTTTTCTTTTTTATTTAAAAATGAACATATTTAATCCTAGTGTGTGGGAAGTGAGTTTCATTATGAATTTTCAAATCCTAATGTCACAATAAAAATTTTGTGAAATGAAGAAATGAGATTTAAAATGAAGTAATGGCAAATAAATATTCATGCTTTTGCCCTTTAACTGTTAGTAAAAATACATGAAAAGAAAAACAAAAAACCTCCAAACCAAACTTTTGTTTTCCCAATTAAAATAATGGTATATTCCTGGTGGATTAAGGTCCCAGAGGAAAAGCTTACAGAGATCTGTGGCAGATACATTTGTTTAGTGTAAGTTCTCTTAGTAACTTCTCTAGCAACTGTTGGGAGGAGAAAAAGCCTTTGAGATTTTCTGTTGTGTATGTTTAAAAGATGACATACTTACCTATGTATTTCATAAAAGTAAAATGCTTTGGGTCAGGTACTTATATTAAACATTCATTTATACCTACAGGCCCTGGTTGCGGCCAGGCTTAGGGACCCTTCCTGAGGGGTCCCTGATTGCTGCCAGCTGGGTGGCCTAGGCCTCCCTCTGCGGGGCGGTCGTGGGGCAATGGCCGGGCCCCCCAACCAATCACATCGCACCCGCCTTGGCTGGCCTGGCACCAGTGCGTGTCATAGCATGGTCGTCTGGAAGGTCGTCCGGATGGTAGTTCGGCTGTTCGGTTGTTCAGTCGATTTGCATATTACACTTTTATTATTATAAAAGTGGGGATAAAACTTGCCACAAACCTGATTTAGAGGTACATCATGAGGATTAATTCATGTTGCACTGTTAAATTAAAAAAATTGCCCAAGAGGATTAATTAGTATGTTTGTAACATACTTTGGCAACTTTGGAGAAGATGCTTTCTTGAATTATATGTTGTCCTCCACAACATATCTTGAATTTATTCAACCTGAAAAGGATATTTCAGATTTTCGCTTTGGTAACTGATAAAAAAAGAATAAACTCATTTTCCAATGTCTGTTTGATTAAAAGAAACGTTTTATCCAATTTAAATTTTTAATACAGGTAAAAATTGTTTGAAAGCCCAGATATCTTTTAATACTTTCAGATTTAATTAAGAGGGAATAGCAACTAACATTTTTAGAATATGAAGACAGGACTATTTAACGTAAAAGCTCTTCTGCTCCTAAGTCCTTAGAAAAGCTGGATGAAATGTTATAAACATCTTCTTGAAATGCATGTCTGGGCTCATAAAACAGCAAGGGAAACACCTAAAGGCTAACAAAGAAGAAGGAACTGATTTCCAGAGATGTTAGCCCATAAGCTCAATGCTGAAGCTGCCCTGAGGGGTTTATTAGCCTCAGTGACCAAGCTTTAATGGCCACACTGGGATAGGAGATGGTGCCTGGGACTTGTATGAATTGGAACTGAGAACTGTTTATAAAGCCATGACTCTTGAAGAGTTACACTCTCTGGGAAAGGTAGACTAGGAAAAAAATCCTCTTACACATGCAGGTTGAAGACAAGGAAGCTTATCTGTTAAACTTGGGTTTTAGGGTGGTGGGTGGTGGGAAATCTTCCTCAGAGCACATAACCTGTAGTTCATCTCTCATGAAGTTTTGGGACTTGAATTTAACACTTTATGAGGAAGGAGAAGGAGATTAAATAAATAGCACATTAGACCCTCCAAAACTTTAGATAAATTACCAGATAAAGACTATAAAACAATCAGTTGATATTATCACAGACTTAATAGAAGGCATTAAAATATGATGCATGGATAAGACATTCTCAAAAATACTGGGCAGATTTGGAAAACAACCTAATACAACTTCTAGAAATGAATACTATGGTGTTGAAATAATAATTTTAAAATACAGTGGACATGGGAAAAAGCAGCTAAAGAGAAAATCAGTAAATTGAAAGATATATATGAGGAAATGATTGATATTGTACCCTGAGAGAGAAAGATGGAATATTTGAAAGAGAATAGTTTAAGATATAAGAAGAAAAGTAGAGAAGTTCATTATGAATCTAATAGGAGTTTCATAGGTGAACATAGAGAATGAGCAAGAGGCAATATTCAAAGAGAGGATGCATGAAAGCTTTCTGTTTTTGATTAAAGACTTTAGAATCAGGAAGTACAGTGAATCACAGGATTAATTAAAAGAATATATGAGCAGAGACATTGTAATGAAAGTGGCAAAGGTATGCCTTTTTCTTTTCTTTTTTTAAAAAACTATATACATATAATCTTAGACACCATAATCAATATGAGCCAACACTATTTAAACATGATCCAGGCCACATTCAGACATTTACTCTTATTTAAAAATATTTAAATTAAATACAACCTGAAATGTGTTTTGTTACATACAAAAAAGAAGAAATTATACAACTCAGAGTAATGTTTGTTTTAAATGATTATATTTACACTTAAACTAAATGGAAGGTGCTCAAGTTTTTATCACCCCTTCCAGAAATTTTTTTTCTACCATCTTTTCTTTTTTGCCTGGATTTGGTGGAATAACTATTTATGTCGTTGATACTATTACAGATGTCCCCATTTTCCCCCTTTGCCTGCCCTGCACCCCTTTCCATCTGGCCATCACCACACTGTTGTCTGTGTCTATGTAATATGCATATATGTTCGTTGGCCAATCCCTTCACCTTCTTTCATCCAGTCATCCCCCTGCACCCACCTCTAATAGCTGCCAGTCTGTTCCATGTATCCATACCGCTGTTTCTATTTTGTTTGTCAGTTTATGTGTTTTGTTACATACAAAAAAAAAAAAGAAATTATACAACTCAGAGTAATGTTTGTTTTAAATGATCATATTTACACTTAAACTAAATGGAAGGTGCTCAAGTTTTTATCACCCCTTCCAGAAATTCTTTTTCTACCATCTCTTCTTTTTTGCCTGGATTTGGTGGAATAACTTTATTTATGTCGTTGATACTACTACAGATGTCCCCATTTTCCCCCTTTGCCTGCCCTGCACCCCTTTCCATCTGGCCATCACCACACTGTTGTCTGTGTCTATGTAATATGCATATATGTTCTTTGGCTAATCCCTTCACCTTCTTTCATCCAGTCATCCCCCTGCACCCACCTCTAATAGCTGCCAGTCTGTTCCATGTATCCATACCTCTGTTTCTATTTTGTTTGTCAGTTTATTTTGTTCATTAGATTCCCCATGTAAGTGAGATCATATGGTATTTGTCTTTCTCTGACTGGCTTATTTTGCTTAGCATTATAAATTCCAGGCCCATCCATGCTGTTTCATAGGGTAAGAGATTCTTCTTTTTTATAGCTGCACTAGAGGCCCGTTGCAGGAAGATTCCTGCAAGAATAGGGCTTCCTGAGACCGGAGCGAAGCAGAGAAGGGAGCGAAGCCCACCGAGGCAGGCTTCGATCCCTTCTCCGCTGCCTCGCTCCCTCCCTTTGCCGCTTCGCCCTCGGCTCCCTCCCTTCTCTGCCACCTAAGCTCTCCCCCTTCTCCGCCGCTTCGCTCCCTCCCTTCCCTGCTGCCTCGGCTCCCTTTCTTCCCTGCCACCTCGGCTCCCTCCCTCTTTTTTAAAAAACTATATAAATATAATCTTAGACACCATAATCAATATGAACCAACACTATTTAAACATGATCCAGGCCACATTCAGACATTTACTCTTAATTAAAAATATTTAAATACAACCTGAAATGTGTTTTGTTACATACAAAAAAAAAAAAAGAAATTATACAACTCAGAGTAATGTTTGTTTTAAATGATTATATTTACACTTAAACTAAATGGAAGGTGCTCAAGTTTTTATCACCCCTTCCAGAAATTTTTTTTCTACCATCTTTTCTTTTTTGCCTGGATTTGGTGGAATAACTATTTATGTCGTTGATACTATTACAGATGTCCCCATTTTCCCCCTTTGCCTGCCCTGCACCCCTTTCCATCTGGCCATCACCACACTGTTGTCTGTGTCTATGTAATATGCATATATGTTCTTTGGCTAATCCCTTCACCTTCTTTCATCCAGTCATCCCCCTGCACCCACCTCTAATAGCTGCCAGTCTGTTCCATGTATCCATACCGCTGTTTCTATTTTGTTTGTCAGTTTATTTTGTTCATTAGATTCCCCATGTAAGTGAGATCATATGGTATTTGTCTTTCTCTGACTGTCTTATTTTGCTTAGCATTATAAATTCCAGGCCCATCCATGCTGTTGCATAGGGTAAGAGATTCTTCTTTTTTATAGCTGCACTAGAGGCCAGTTGCAGGAAGATTCCTGCAAGAATAGGGCTTCTTCGGGCCTATTCCTGCAAGAATAGGGCTTCCTGAGACCGGAGCGAAGCAGAGAAGGGAGCGAAGCCCACCGAGGCTTCCCTTCTCCGCTGCCTCGCTCCCTCCCTTCCCCGCCGCCTCGGCTCCCTCCCTTCCCTGCCGCCTCGACTCCCTCCCTTCCCTGCTGCCTCGGCTCCCTCCCGTGTCCTCTGCTTTGCCTCCCTCCCGTGTCTGCTGCCTCAGCTCCGCTCCCGTGTCTGCTGCCTCAGCTCTGCTCCCGTCTCTGCTACCTCCTATCCGTTCCCTTCTCCGCCGCTTGGTTCCCTTCTGCAGTGCTTGGCTTCCTTCTACACTGTCTTCAGTCTTTGCTGGGCGCCTGTGTATGCAAATTAGCCACCATCTTCGTTAGGTTAATTTGCATACTCTTCTGATTGGCTGGTGGGCGTAGCGAAGGTACGTTCAATTAGCATCTTTGCCTTTTATTAGTGTAGTTAGTATTCCATTGTGTAAATGTACCAGTTTTTTATCCACTCATCTACTGATAGGCACTTTAACTGTTTCCAGATCTTGGCTGTTGTAAATAACGCAGCTATGAACATAAGGGTGCATGTATTCTTTCTGATTGGTGTTTTGGGATTCTTAGGGTATATATCCAGAAGTAGGATCACTGGGTCAAAAGGAAGTTCCATTATTAATTTTTTGAAGAAACTCCATACTATTTTTCACAGTGGCTGCACCAGGCTGCATTCCCACCAGCAATGTACTAGGGTTTCCTTTTCTCCACTTCCTTGCCACCACTTGTTTGCTGACTTATTGATGGTAGCTATTCTAGCAGGTGTGAGGTAATATCTCATTGTCATTTTAATTTGCATCTCTCTGATGACTAGTGATGCTGAGCATTTTTTCATATGTCTATTGGCCATCTGTATGTCCTCTTTGGAGAAGTGTCTGTCCAGGTTCTTTGCCCGTTTTTTAATTGGATTGTTTGTCTTCCTGGTGTTGAGTTGTATAAGTTCTTTATATATTTTGGAAATTAACTGCTTATCATATATATCACTGGCAAATATGTTCTCCCATATAGGGGTTTCCTTTTCATTTTGTTAATGGTTTCTTTGGCTGTGCAGAAGCTTTTTAGTTTGATGTAATCCCATTAATTTATTTTTGTCATTACTTCCCTTGCCTTTGGGATCAAGTTCATAAAATACTCTCTATGACCAAGATCCTTAAGTTTGGTACCTATATTTTCTTCGATGTAACTTATTGTTTTGGGTCTGATATTTAGGTCTTTGATCCATTTTGAATTAATTTTTGTACATGGGGCAAATTAATCCAGTTTCATTTGTTTGCATGTGGCTTTCCAGTTTTCCCAGCACCATTTATTGAAGAGACTATCTTTACTCCATTGTGTGTTTCTGGCTCCTTTGTTGAAAATCATCTGTCCATATACATGTGGTTTTATAGCTGGGTTCTCTATTCTGTTCCATTGATCTGTGTGTCTTTCTCTGCCAATGCCATGCTGTTTTGATCATCGTAGCTCTGTAGTAAAATTTGAAGTCAGTTCGTGTGATACCTCCAGCTTCATTATTTTTTCTCAGGATCGCTTTGGCTATTTGAGGTCTTTTGTGGTTCCATACGAATCTAATGATTTCTCGTTCTATTTCTTTAAAAAATGACATTGGTATTTTGATAGGGATTGCATTAAATCTGTAAATTGCTTTGGGTAATACGGCCATTTTAACTATATTGATTCTCCCAATCCATGAGCACGGGATATTTTTCCATTTTGTTTATCTTTTTCAATAATGCTTTGTAATTTTCAGTATATAGGTCTTTCACATTTTTTGTTAAGTTTATCCCTAGGTATTTTATTCCTTTGGTTACAATTGCAAAAGGAATTGTTTTTTGGTTTTTTGTTTTTGTTTTTTATTTCTTTTTCTGAAGTTTTGTTGTTAGTGTACAGGAAGGCAATGGATTTTTGCACATTGATTTTGTATGCTGCAGCTTGATTGTATTTATTTATTGTTTCTAGTGTTTTTTTGGTGGAATCTTTATGATTTTCTATATACAGAATCATGTCATCCACAAAAAGTGACAGTTTGACTTCTTCCTGCCCTATTATGTAGATGCCTTTTATTTCTTTCTCTTGCCTCATTGCTCTGGCTAGAACTGCCAGCACTATGTGGAATAAGAGTGGTGAGAGTGGACATCCTTGTCTTGTTCCTGATCTTAGGGGAAAAGCTTTCAGTTTTCACCATTGAGCATGATATTAGCTGAGGGTTTATCATAGATGCCCTTTATTATGTTGAGGTACTTTCTTTCTATCCCTATTTTATTGAGTGTTTTAATCATAAATGGATATTGTATCTTATCAAATGCTTTTTCTGCAAGTGTTGATAAGATCATACAAATGATTTTTATCCTTTCTTTTGTTAATGTGGTGTATTCCATTGATTTGCATACGTTGAACCATCCTTGTGCCCCTAGAATGAACCCCACTTGATCATAATGGGTTATTTTTTGAATGTACTGTTGTATTTTATTTGCTAGTATTTTGTTTAGGGTTTTTGCATCTGTATTCATCAGAGATATTGGTCTGTAGTTTTCTCAGCAATGTACTAGGGTTTCCTTTTCTCCACTTCCTTGCCACCACTTGTTTGCTGACTTATTGATGGTAGCTATTCTAGCAGGTGTGAGGTAATATCTCATTGTCATTTTAATTTGCATCTCTCTGATGACTAGTGATGCTGAGCATTTTTTCGTATCTCTATTGGCCATCTGTATGTCCTCTTTGGAGAAGTGTCTGTTCAGGTTCTTTGCCCGTTTTTTCATTGGATTGTTTGTCTTCCTGGTGTTGAGTTGTATAAGTTCTTTATATATTTTGGAAATTAACTGCTTATCATATATACCACTGGCAAATATGTTCTCCCATATAGGGGTTTCCTTTTCATTTTGTTAATGGTTTCTTTGGCTGTGCAGAAGCTTTTTAGTTTCATGTACTCCCATTTGTTTATTTTTCCTTTCTTTCCCTTGCCATAGGGGATGTATCTGTGAGATGTCTGAGATTTTACTGCCTATGTTTTCTTCTAGGATTTTTATGGTTTCATGGCTTGCATTTAAGTCCTTTATCCATTTTGAGTTTATTCTTGTGTATGGTGTAAGTCGGTGGTCTAGTTTCATATTTTTTTTTGGCATGTATCTATCCAATTTTCCCAAAACCATTTTTTGAAGAGACTATCTTTACTCTATTGTATGTGCTTGCCTCCTTTGTCAAATATTAATAGACCATGATGGTGTGAGTCGATTTCTGGGGTCTCTGTTTTGTTCCATTGTTCTCTATGCCTGTTCTTGTGATAGTACCAGGCTATTTTGACAGACAAAATACTTTGTATGGTTTCAATCCTTTTAAATTAATTGAAACTTGTTTTGTGACCTAGCATATTATATATTTTGTAGAATGTTTTGTACTTGAAAAAAAGTACAGATTCCACACTGGTTGAATGAAGTGTTTTATAAGTGGAAAATATAGATGGTGGATAATGTTTCTTCCCCTCCTCTCAGTTTTATTGACATACTAGCGGCCCGGTGCATGAAATTCGTGCAAGGGTAGGGTCCCTAGGCCTGGCTGGTGATCAGGGCTGATCAGGTTCCTCGCCTCCCTGCCTCGCCACCTCCCCACCTCCTCCTTCCCTTGCTCCCTCAGAGCCCCACCACCATAGCTGCTAGTTGCCTGCCATGTTCTGTGTTGCCCCCTGGTGGTCAGTGCACATCATAGCAAGTGATCAAACTCCCAGTCTCGCGGTTGAACTCCCGAGGGGACACTTTGCATATTAGCTTTTTATATATATAGATAATATAATTGACAAATAAACGTGTGAACTATTTAAAGTGTATGTTGTGAGGATTTGATATGCACACACATTATGAAAGAATACCTTCCACTTAGTTAATTAATACATCCATCACTTTACATATTAATTCTATTTGGGACAATATTAAGTTCTTTCTTAGCAAATGTCAAGTTCAGTTACACAGTACAGTGTTATCAACTATAGTCATCATATCCTACATTAGTTCCTCAGAACTTATTCATGTTATAGATGAACTTTTGTACCCCTTTACCAATTTCTCATTATTTTTACTCCCAAGCCCCTGGCAACCACTTTCTACTCTGTTTCTATGGGTTTCTCTTTTTATTTAGGTTCCATAGTAAAGTAATACTACCTAGTGTTTGTCTTTCTTTGTGTGGCTTATTTCACTTAGTATAATGCCTTCTATATAGCTGTTGTAAATGGCTAGATACTGTTGTTAAAGTCTTCTATATCCTTGCTGGCTTTCTGTCCAGTCATTCTATCAGTTATTGAGAATGGCTTAATAGTATATCTAACTTATGTTGAATGGTCTGTTTTCCAATTGTGTTGTCAGTTTTCACTTCCTAATTTTTGGGGCTTTGCTGTTTGTTATGTATACATTTAAAATTGTTGTATCTTTCTCATATATTGATCTTTTAATTATTAAAAATATCTTAGTGTCTATTAATTTTTTTGTCTTAAAGTCTATTTCAGCGTATAGTAATATAATCACTCATATTCTCTTAGGGTTATTGTTTGTATGGTAAATCTTTTTCCATTCTTTCACTTTTGTGTGTGTGTTTGTGTTTTTAAAATATATTTTTATTGATTTCAGAGAGGAAGGGAGAGGGAGAGAGAGAGATAGAAACATCAATGATGAGAGAGAATCATTGATCGGCTGCCTCCTGCACACCCCCCACTGGGGATCAATCCTGAAACCCAGGCATATGCCCTTGACTGGAATCGAACCTGTGATCCTTCAGTCCACAGGTCAACGCCCTATCCACTGAGCCATGCCAGCTAGAGCTCGTGATTTTTAAAAATAATTATTTGTTGTTGAAAGTATTACATAAATCCCCATTTTCCCCCCATTAGCCCCCTGCAGCCCATCCCTGCCCCTCCACTCCTTTTGGATTTAGGGTATGTCTTTTGTAGACAGCATATAGTTGGGTCTATTTTTATCCAGTTTGTCAGTCTCTGTGTTTAGTCCATTTATATTTAATGTAGTTATAATATGGTTGTATTCGTGAGTAGCCATTTTGCTATTTGTTTTCTCAATGTTTCATATCTTTTTTGTCTTCTTTTCCCCTTTTAATTCTCTCTTTATGTGCCAAATATTTTTTAGGATACCATTTAAAATTTTAAAAAAAATTTCAATTACAGTGTGCATTCAATATTATTTTATATTAGTTTCAGGTGTACAACATAATTTAGGATACCATTTTAATTCATTTTGATTAAAAATATAGCCCAGGCTGGTGTTGCTAAGTGGTTGGAGCGATGGCCCATGCACTGAAGGGTTGAGGGTTTGATTTCTGGTCAAAGGCTTATACCTGGGTTGCAGGTTTGATCCCTGGCC
>NW_005365599.1:226354-240703 GCF_000412655.1 Myotis brandtii | reverse complement strand
GGGGATCAGGCCAGCAGGGGAGAGCAGTTAGGGGCGATCAGGCAGGCAGGCAGGCAGAGCTGGTTAGGGGTGATCAGGCAGGCAGGCAGGTGAGTGGTTAGGAGCCAGCAGTCCCGGATTGCGAGAGGGATGTCCAATTGCTGGTTTAGGCCTGATCCTGCAGGCATCGGGCCTAAACCAGCAGGGTCCCGGATTGGAGAGGGTGCAGGCCGTACGGAGGGACACCCCCTCCCATGCACGAATTTTGTGCACCAGGCCTCTAGTTTATAATAACTGCTTTGATGTCTTTGTCTGTTAAATCTAGTATCTGGGGACCCTGAAAGAGCCAATTGCTTGCTTTTTTCTTTCCTTATTATGAACCACATTTTTCTGTTTTCTTTTGTATGTTTTATACATTTTTTATAATTGTACAATTTAGATAATATATTGTAGCAACTCTGGATTCTGATTGCATCCTCTCTGCCCCTAAAGCTTCTCATTGCTGATTTTTGTTTAATAACTTACCTATAATAAATCTGTGAAATCAGTTTGTCCTGTGGCATGTGGCAACAAATGTCTCTGCCCTGTTTATTATTGTTTTTATTTAAAGATGCCTTCCCAGGAGTCATCCTTTATGCCAGTCAATGATTGGTCAAAACTGTGCTCAAATACATAGAGCCAGTAATAGGCGTTTTTTTTTTCTTCTGCTGACAGATTTGTGTGTAAATTGGGGAAAGCATTTAAAGTTCAGACCATTTTCAAGTGTGCCTCAGTTTTTATGTTCCCCTGAGGCTTATTATGAGTCTAGCCAGGAATGTGTGGATAGTTGGGATCTCTCTAATCTCTGCTACATATCATGCAGCCCCTGCTCAGCCAGAAATACATTGAATGTTTATCAAGCCTACTTATGGCTGTCTCTCCCCCAAGATCTCTTTGTTAAGTCCCCTGCTAATCAGCCAGTCCGCTTGTTTCTTGCCCCCATTGGATCTACAATCTATATTCACTTTGATAGCTTCAGAGTTTTCCTTTGCACTTTTGGGCCTAGGTTTTCTGCTTTTCACTAAGAATGAACTCAATCCACTCTCTCAGCAAAGCTGCTAGTTTTCATGACCTGTTCTACCCTCAGACAACTACTGCACTGACTTAACTGAT
Organism: Myotis brandtii; assembly: GCF_000412655.1. NCBI lineage: Eukaryota > Metazoa > Chordata > Mammalia > Chiroptera > Vespertilionidae > Myotis > Myotis brandtii. Next base: position 239,572 of record NW_005365599.1, on the reverse strand, counting down.
AGGGTAGGAAGAGTAATGGGAGCTGGCTAATGAAACAGTGCCCCAGACCTCTACTACTGGTATTTCCAAGTTCAGTAGATTTTCATGAACAATTATTTTTCAGTTTATTGTATGCATTTGGTCAGTTTCCAATAATTTGAGGTGATTTTTTTTCTTAATCATCACGGTGGGGGGTATGTTTCCATTGATTTTTAGAGAGAGAGGAAGGCAGAGGGGGGAGGGAGGGAGAGAGAGAGAGACATCAATGTAAAAGAAATACCAAATGGTTGCCTCCCGCACGACTGATCAGGGATCGAACACACAACCTGGTTACCATATGTGTCCTGGGAACTGAACCCTCAACCCCTTGGTGCACGGGATGACGCTCCAACTGAGCTGAGTCACACTGGCCACAGGGATCGAACACACAACCTGGTTACCATATGTGTCCAGGGAACTGAACCCTCAATCCCTTGGTGCACGGGATGACGCTCCAACTGAGTCACACTGGCCGGGACTGAGGTGATTGTTTTTTGACAGTTTTTTTCCCAGCTATAAATTTGCTTTTGCAGAGAGGATTTGCCAAACTCTTCACTCCATCATGCTGGTAACTTCCTTTACTTCCTTTTGGTGTTTTTTGAAATGTTTATTTATGTGGTTTTTCATACAAAGACATACAAAATGTTGCATCAAAAGCATATTATTTTAAAGTCCATTTAAAATTTATTTCTAAGATGCTACATTTCAGTCCTTTTAATGAATATAGTTAAACAAAAATTTAATCTTTTCATTGTTACAGATTTCAAGTTCCACCTATAAAGACAGGAATGAGGAATACAGAAGACAGTTCACACAACTACCTGATACAGAGAAGCTGATAGCAGGTAAGAAAGACAGGAAGTTGCAGAAAACCACTTTACTACCTCATTATCAAAATAGAACTGATGAGTGACAATACTCTAGAAAATTTCAGCTTTTGTGCTAGACAGAAAATGTTTTCCAATATAAGCAGCATGTTATTCATAATTACACAATGTAAAACTAAGTTGTAATTTGAGGAGGGGTGATGTCTGACTTATAAAAATATTAAATAATGTCTAAGAAAATCGAACTAAAGGGAAATGATTTGTCACAATTTCTACTGGTGCTTCTTTCAAATGGTTTTGTAAGAAAAATTTAAATTTGATGTTCAATATATATTATCTTTCCCCAAATAAAAGATACTCCTTAACAGGTTGTAGAGCAATTTTATAAAATTTTCTAGGGCTATATCATTATTCGTGTAATCTTTCAGATAGATGTTTTAGGAGCAGATTTTAGTCATTTTTCTTACAAAAGTGCGTTATTTATTTATTTTTTAATTTCAGAGAGGAAGGGAGAGGAAGAGATAGAAACATCAATGATGAGAGAGAATCATTGATGGGCTGCCTCCTGCATGCACGCCCCACACTTTGGATCCAGCGGGTAACCTGGGCATGTGCCCTGAGCCGGTATCAAACCGTGACCTCCTGGTTCATAGGTTAATGCTCAACCACTGAGCCACGCTGGCTGGGCAAATTTTGCTAGCTTTCAAGATCATTCTGGTAGGAGTGTAGAAGACAGAATAAAGGTTGAAGAGATTGGAGGCTGAATGCTCTGTCAGGGGACGGTGAAGACCTGGTTCTGGAAGCTAGAAGTCTAAGATTAAAGTGCTGTCAAGGTCACTTTCTGGTGAGAGCTGTCTTTCTGACTTGCATGTGGCCGCCTACTCACTGTGTCCTGACATAGCTTTTCCTCTGCGCATGTGTGCACAAGGAGAGAAAGAGCCGTTATTTTTAATATAAATCTAATATAGATATTTTACAATAAAAATATAGAACTATGTTTTTGTTTTAGTATATATTTTATTTAACCATTTATCCATTGAACTTTCTCAGATTTCTGATACTATTTTGCAGTACTTAATACAACATAACTGAATTTCTAGATAGCTAAAGTACTTTAAAACCCAGTATTTAAAAAATAATAATAATGAATTAAAGCAAATTTTAAGAACATTTAAAAGTAATACATTCTCATAATAAAATGTTCGAATTCTACAAGAGGGCATATAGTGAAGGTGAGTGGCCCTTCCAATGAAAATCACTCTAACCTTCTTCCTGGGGGATAACTACCTTTAGTAATTTATGTATATTTCCAGAAATTTTCTGTTTCTATTTTCAGGGGAATATACCTATATTCCTAAGAGAACTAAAATGGGAGCACACTGTGTTTACTGTTTGAATCTTGTTTAGAGCTCTTTCTGTTAGCACTGCTTATGGATCCACTTTATTCTTTTAATGGTTGCTTAATATTCAATATGAATTTTGTACCATAATTTATTTAACAAATCCCCTATTGATGAAATTTTTATTGGCTCCTGTCTTTTACTATTACCACTAATGTTACTTTGAATCTTCTTTTACATTTGTTTTATCACACATGTGCACACATTGTAGGATAAATTCCATGAAGTGGAATTGTGGCAAAAGGGTAATGAACATTTAAAAAGTTTACTGTTGCCAAGTTATCCTCCAAAAGGGTTGTACCAGTGTTTATTCTCATCAGCAGTGTTTCTAAGTACCTGTTTTGCCATACCTCAGGAACTTTGCTTTAGCAAGATTTAGTAGATAGAAATGGTGCATAGTCATTGTTTAAATATGCATTTCTTTAATTAAGAAGGAGGTTGAGGATTTATTTATATATCTTTTTCTGTGAAGCTTTCTCTTCATAAACTTTGCTTATTTTTCTAGTGGTTATTTGTCTTATTCTTAACTTGAAGTAGCTTGTTAGATATTTAAAAAATTAGATTTTTTCCATGTGTGTTGCAAATGTTTCTTGCCAGTTTGTCAACTTGAAGTCAGATACTTTTCATGGAAACCTGTATACTAGTATGAGTATCATACTCATTATTGCTTTATTGAAAGAAATTAATTTGATGGCACAGTGTTGTATAAAACATTAAAGCTTTACAAAAAAGAAAATATTAAGTCATTGGGGATCCTACCACCTATAGATAATTTTGGTTAATATTTTATGGGCAGTTTTCTAGATATTTTTTTAGTGTGTATATTTGCTTTTCATGTAGAAAATCTCAGATAATCTCATTAAATATCAGATAATCTTGATTTGATGGGCGAGTTTAGTAAGGTCACAGATTGAAAGGTAATTGAAGGTAAAAGAAAGAATCATATTGATACATACTTACAATAAACAATTTGAATTGGAATTTTACAAATACCATTTATATCAGAGCCTCCCAATAGTGAGGTACTTATGTATAAATCTAACAAACGTGCAGGCTTTCTATGCTGACAACTGGAAAACATTAATAAAAGAAGATCCAATAAATGTTTATGGATCAGAAGACTCAATATTGTTAAGATCTCAGTTCCCTCAAATGAAAATCCCAGTGAGCTTGAAACGGCCCTGGTGAGATCGGGATGGCCCCGGTGAGGCTGAAACGGCCCCGGTGAGGTCGGGACGGCCCCGGTGAGGCTAAAACGGCCCCGGTGAAACTGCTCCAGTGAGGTTGGGACAGATAATGGGGACCAGTATAGACTGATGAACAGGGGTAGATGCAGAGGCAGAGCAACATTGAACAGACTGTCAAACTACAGTGGGGAGCCTGGGGAGGGTTTGGGGGGGGATTAAGAGATCAACCGAAGGACTTATATGCATGCATATAAGATTAACCAATGGACACAAGACACCGGCGGGTAGGGGCCGGGGGAATATCAAGGGGGGGAAAAAGGAGACATATGTAATACTTTTTGGAATACTTTAAGAAATAAAAATTATAAAAAAAAATCCTCACCTGAGGTTATTTTTTCCATTGATTTTTAGAGAGTGTAAGGGAGGGAGGGATGAAGGAAAGGAGGAAAAGAGAGAGAGGAAGGGAGGGAGAAAGAGAGCGAGAAAGAGAGAAATTGACAATAATTGGTTGCTTCCTGCAAGAGCTGGGAAATCTAACCTGCAACCCAGGTGTGTGCCCTTGATCCAGAATCGAACCCTTGGCCTTTTGGTGCAAGGGCTGATGCTCTAACCATTGAGAAACATTGACCAAGGCCATAAAATGATTTTTTGAAAATTTTTTTTATTGATTTCAGAGAGGAAGGGAGAGGGAGAAAGATAGAAACATCAATGATGAAAGGGAATCATTGATCAGCTGCCTCTTGTATCCCCCCCCCCTGGGGATCGAGACCACAACTCGGGCATGTGCTCTGGCCAGGAATGGAACCATGACCTCCTGGTTCATAGGTCAATGCTCAACCACTGAGCAACACTGGCTGGGCCATAAAATGATTTTTTATAAACATTGCTTTCTTATTCCATTATATATGAATCAGATTGTTAACATGACTCAAATCAGGTAGACTATTGCTTTCTGAAATGCTGATAATTATGTGCTTGTTTATCAGTAGGAAAATTGGGAGCAAAAAAAGTAAAATCCTTTTGCTTTTAAAATATTTTGGTCATTTCTCACATAGAATATATTGCTAGAAAGCTATTATATAAAAACTAAATTGTATTGAGTTACAAATTTATTAAAATAAAATATACCTGTTTTTGGGAAACCATTTTTAAACCCTTGTAAAAAGCCTGTCTATCTATCCTTCCTATATAATAAAGAGGTAACATGCAAATTGACCATCACTCCAACACACAAGATGGTAGCCCCCATGTGGACACAAGACGGCCGGCAGGGGAGGGCAGTTTGGGGGGACCAGGCCAGCAGGGGAGGGCAGTTGGGGCAATCGGGCAGGCAGGGGAGCAGTTAGGCGTCAATCACGCTAGCAGGGGAGTGGTTAGGGGGTGATCAGGGTGGCAGGCAGAAGCTGTTATGGGCAATCAGGCAGGCAGGCGAGCAGCTGGGAGCCAGCAGTCCTGGATTGTGAGAGGGATGTGCCACTGCCCGGTGGAATTGGGCCTAAACGGGCAGTCGGACATCCCTTGAGGGGTTCCAGATTAGAAAGGGTGCAGGCTGGGCTGAGGGACCCCCCCCCTCCCCCATGCACGAATTTCATGCGCCGAGCCTCTAGTATTAAATAATCTTCAGTTAAAATAATACAGTTGCTCACTGTGGCTTTGTACATTGTTAATGTAAAGTAATGCAGTTGTTCTCAGAGTGTGTTCCACAGAGCAGCCATGTTGGCATCACCTGGGAGCTTGTTTCACATGCAAACTCTTCATCCCAGCCCGGACATTTAATCAGAAGCTCTGGGGAAGGGGCCCAGCAAGCTGTGTTTTAATACGTCTGCCAGATATTTTTATGTGAAATTTGAGAAGCATGTGTCAGTGGTTTTGATAAAAACTTCACGACACCTCAAGGTAATCTTTAGCCCAATCTCTGTTTTAGAAATGCATACTAGTAAATGAGTAACTTAATCTGCTTAATTATTTGCTAGGATTTTTTGTTTGGTGGCATCTCAGTTTTGTTTTGCTGAAGGAAGCATTTTGAAAGAGTGCGTTACTTTGCTCAATTTTCAGTATTTGCTTAGAATTTTAATGACTAAACCTAAATATTTTGAGGTTTATAACCTCCACAAGTTTTCCTAAAATTCCTAATCACTGTATATATAGTTTTAAAATTTATCAGTTTAACTAAATCTCCTCGTAGCAGCCTTTTATATCTTGTATAATTGGTAATTTAGCAATACTACTAGTATTTACATTAGCCAAAGAGTCAGATCTTAATCTTAGAAGCATGGTATTAACTTGTTATAGGCAGTGGCATTTACCAGTACTCTTGATTTTGCTGGATTTTAATGCTGGTGTGGAGAGGATCAACTTTAACAAACAAACTAACACACACACACACACACACACACACACACACACACACACACATACACACACACTTGTTGGAGTTATCCCTCCCTCACCTTTGTCCAACATCTAATTAATCACCAATTTTCCATCAGTACTACCTCTTAATATTTTTGAATCTACCTACTTCTTTCTCTTAATACTGTCATCTTTTGGTCTGGGCCACTGTCAGTTTTCCCTTGGATTTCCAACTGATTTATCTGAATCCATTCTCCCAGTGTGAATAAAGATACAACTGATCGTGCCCCTTCCACTTAAAACTTACCAGGGGCTTCTCATCAGGATCACAGCTCACCAGGGCCTGAGACACCCTCCCTTGCCTAGCTTCTCCAGGCCCGAGATCTGTCTTTGTATACAGTAGCTTAAATGTGCTGTGCTTCTTTCTACCATGGGGCCTGTGTAAATACTGTTTGTTCCCTCATGGTCTCGCTGACCCTTTATTGATCTTTAGGTCTCAGTTTAAAGATTACTTTTTCTGGAAAACTTTTCCTGATTAACTTCCTACCTGCCCCACCCCCCATACCTATGTATGCCTTGTTATATTCTCTCAGAGCTTTCTCTACACTTTGGTCATTATACTTATACATTTATTTGTTTATTGTATGCCTTCCCCTCTAGACTGTGTTCCATGAGGCCAAGGTCCTTTTCTGGTAACCCTAGTGTCTGGTGCACAAAGAATACGAATGAGTAAATGAATAAATGAATGAATGAGCGCATGAACTAATGAATGAAGAGTGATGATTTTCTGTGTACTAAAGTAGTATAAGATTTGTTAAGTTGCCATATTTTTGTGACTAAGCTGTTCCTTATTTGTGTAGATTATGCTTGTGCTCTTCAGAAAGACATTTTGCTTCAGGGACGACTATACCTTTCAGAAAACTGGCTATGTTTCCATAGCAACATCTTCAAATGGGAAACTACAGTAAGACATATTTTGATTTGATATGTTGATACAAATAATTGCAGATAGAAATGTATACAGTACTCCTAAAAGTAATGTACTTTAAATCCTAAAGTAAATTTTTACATATTTGTATATCTATACTTGTATATATGTAAACACAATATGTGTTGTAGAAGTGTGCAATATATTTTTCTTAATACTTTGAGCTCCATGTGTACATATGTAATACAGTCGGAGAAAGATTTCAGATTGAAAAAAGCTTGATTATACATCCTTTTGACTGCCAAAATCATGTCTTATCACAGTCTGAATTGTGTGTGTGTGTGTGTGTGTGTGTGTAGAACATGAACACCCACATGTCTTTTCACACTTTATCCTAATGTTAGAGATAGGAGTTGAAGCAGGAAATTACTGAAAGGAAGAATGTCTGACTGCTGACTCTGTTTTTCGGAGAAAAAACAAACATGTAATTAATATGAACTCCTTTAGGTTTTTCTAGTTTGGGTTAAATTGATGTAATACTTGGTGTTTTGTGTTATATGTATTATGAAAAAAATCCATTTTGCAATTTTTTTCCTTTTGTGTATTTAGATTTCTATTGCTTTAAAAAATATAACCTTCATGACCAAGGAGAAAACTGCTCGACTCATCCCAAATGCTATCCAGATCGCTACAGACAGTGAAAAGGTAAAAAACTTTTCTGCCTTTGCCTTATTGCATAATGTGGAGAAAATCTGCCTATACTAATCATCAGTGTTAGGAATATAAGCAATTCTTCTTAGAATTATGGATATCTAATCAAGTACATTGAATTTCATGCTAGATTTCTGTATACTTAAATACTTATTGATGGTTAAACGACTGCTAACATTTTTTATACTTTATAGTTTAAAGAGAACTTTATTCCATATTTATCATTTCTTCATTATAAGAAATAGATAGATTAAGCATTAGCAAACCATCCTTATTATTTCTAATACAGTAATAATTCTATAATTGTTTTTTATGCATAATAGTAATACAAACAAATGATTCTGTTGAACAGAGGTTTGGGTAGCATACAAGTAAACGCAATCATTTAAATAATATTTTAGGATGGGAATTATCTTTAACCGCCATCATTTATATTATCCACCTGTAATATCTGCCATTTCTTAGTGGAGATATATGAAGAATCTTTCTATACCCATCTGGAAAATTGATTAGGGCTCTATGTGTGACATTAGGTCACATGTTATGTATGTAATCCTATTTGGAAAAGTTCCTAGCTATGTTCTTGTTATAAAAAGTTTGCTTTTTGGAGACTATTATATAGCAAGGTTTCAATGTGTTAATTAGAAAATTATACTTTAACATCTTTGTATGAAAAATGAAAAATGTAACACCTGAAATATTATTAGTTTGATATTTTATTTAACAAATCAAACATAGGACTGAGCTTTCTCATTCCTGGAAATAAACATTTAATCATAAAAAGTCACAAACTAGGGGAAGGGAAGAGATGATACACAGAAACTATATTTAGTGCTGCCACTTGTCAGATTTTTTCATAAGAGCCTATATTAAAATGTGACTACAAAAATCCACTTAAATGCATAGGAAGAAATAGGGTTACATGCAAACATAGACTTATAGGTTGAAACATGCTATTTCTCTCCTACAAAATTCAAAGCAAAGTTTATTGTTAATATGGGTGTTTTATATGTATAATTAGCAGAGATTAGATATTTCTAGATATTTGAGACTATGAAAGATGATATAATTTTTAAAAAAAATATATGTATTTTTATTGATTTCAGGGAGGAAGGGAGAGGGAGAGAGAGAAACATCAATGATGAGAGAGAATCATTGATTGGCTGCCTCTTGCACACCCCACACTGGGGATGAGGGCACAACCCGGGCATGTGCCCTGACCAGGAATTGAACCGTGCCCTCCTGGTTCATAGGTCAATGTTCAACTACTGAGCCATGCCAGCTGGGTGAAAGATGATATAATTTAAAATTACGATCCTTAAAAATTAATTTATCTCTGAAATCCACTGTATTTTTTCATATTCTTTGTTTATACTTGTCTCAAGGGCTACCAAATCACATCTCTTTGCAAAGTTTAGAATAAATAAAATTTTAATTTTTTCCATAAATTTATTTAGATTGATTTTCATAGTTAAACTACGATGAACATAAATAGCAACCTATTTCAAGCTCCTTTCCCTAGTAAATATTGATGAAATTGTATTTGCTGTAAGATACAATGTGAAAGACACCTTGTCCATGCACCAATTACCTGTTTTACATCTAGATATTTGAGACTATGAAAAGTTAAAAAGTAACAAAAAGTTAAAAAGAGTATATAAAGTAGGCGGTGGTGACTTACTAGTTTGCTTTGACCATAGCAAATGCCAACAGAGCTTCATGACAGATACTTTCCCCCTTTTTAAAATGTCACTAAAATTATCCTACTCTTTTTATTTTCAGTTTTTCTTTACATCTTTTGGTGCCAGGGATAGAAGTTACCTCAGTATCTTTAGATTGTGGCAGAATGCACTATTAGACAAGGTAAGTGTTCATACCAAAGGCAGGTACTTATTATTACAGCAACCTCCCAGTGTTTACCTAAACAGTGTTTGTGAGTTGAAAAGTTCCTTTTCATTTTTCTGGACTTAATGTTGACTAGACTATTTAAATTCCAAGAAGAAACTTGTAGTTATGAGTTAGGATATTAATTGTAATCCCCAGGGTAACCACCAAGAAAATAACTTTAGAAGTAAATAAAAGAAACTTTAAATGACTTTAAGTGGTACACTAGCACTATCTATAACACATAAGAAGGCAGTAATGGAGGAATAGAAGGGCAAAAAAAGACATGACATAGAAAAAAATAGCAAAATTGCAGATAGTACATTAAATTGTTAAATGGATTAAAAACTTCAATATAAGATAGAGATAGGCAGAATGAATAAAAAAATATGATGCACCTATATGCTGTATATAAGAGACACATTAGATTTAAAGGCATAAACTGATGAAACATAAAAGCATGGAAAAATATATACCATAGACAATAACCAAAAGAGAGCTATTACTATAGTAATATCAGACAAAAATTAATAGAGACAAGGAAGAATGTTTTATAAAAATAAAAGGATAAATCTGTCTGGAATTTATAATAATTATAGACTTATATGCACCTAGTAACAGAGCTCTAAAATACATGAAACAAACACTGTCAGAATCGAATGGAGAAATAGATAATTCAGCAATAATAGTTGGAGCTTTCAATACCTCACTTTCAGTGATGGATAACACAACCAGACAGAAAATCAAAAAGGAAATAGGCCCTGGCCGGTTTGGCTCAGTGGATAGAGCGTCGGCCTGCGGACTGAAGGGTCCCAGGTTCGATTCCGGTCAGGGGCATGTACCTTGGTTGCGGGCCCATCCACAGTGGTAGGTGTGCGGGAGGCAGCTGATCGGTGTTTCTCTCTCATTGATGTTTCTATCTCTCTGTCCCTCTCCCTTCCTCTCGGTAAAAAAATCAATAAAATATATTAAAAAAAAAAGGAAATAGAAGACTCGAACAAAATTGTAAGCTAACTAGAACTAATAAAAAGATATCTATGGGACACTCCACTCAGAATACACATCCTTCTCAAGTATACATGGAACATTCTCCAGAACAGACCATATGCTAGATCATAAAGCAAGCTTTAATATATTCAAATGTATTAAAATAATATAAAATATGCTCTCTGACCACCAAGAAATGAAATTAGAAATCAGTAACAGAAGAAAATTTGGGGAATTCACAAAAAGTAGATATTAAACAGAACACTCCTAAATAACAATGGGTGAAAGAAAGGGAAAATTAGAAAATACTTTGAGTTAAATGAAAACAAAAACACACATACCAAAATTTATGAGATACAGCTAAAGCAGTGCTTAGATGGGGATTTATAACTGTAAACACCTATATTAAGCCCTGGCTGGGTAGCTCGTTTGGTTAGAGCATTTTCCCAGTATGCCAAGGTTTTGGGCTTGATCCCTGGTCAGGGCACATAAAGGAAGCAACCAATGAATTCATGGATAGGTGGAGCAATGAATCAATGTCTCTCTTTCTCCCCTTCCTCTCTCTCTAAAATCAATTTAAAAATTTAAACTCCCCCTATATTAAAAAAGAAGAATGATCTCAAATTAATAGCCTAACTTTCCACCTTAAGAAAGAAAAAGGAGCCCTGGCTGGTATGGTTCAGTTATTGGAGCGTTGTCAGATAGGCCAAAAGGTGATGGGTTCTGTTCTTGGTGTGTGTGGGAGGCAGCAAATTATGTTTCTCTCTCTCTCTCCCTCCCTCTCTCCTCTCTCTCTCAAAATGGAAGCAAAGAGATGACAAAGATTGGAACAGAAATGAATGAATTAGAGAATAGAAAAATGAATGAAATAGAGAATAGAAAGATAGAATCAACAGAACCCAAAGTTCTTTATTTGAAAAGATCAACAAAATGGACAAAACTTTAGCTAAATTGACCAACAAATTAGTTAAATTAAATGGACAAAAACCTAGAAAGTCACTAACTATTGAAACTGACTCAAGTAGAAATAGAAAATCTGAATAGACTGATAGCAGGAAATAGACTGAATTAATAATAAAAAATCTGCCCACAAAGAAAAACCCAGACCCAGATAGCTTCATTGGTGAATTCTGCAAAATGTTTACAGTAGAATAGACACCAATCCTTCACAAAGTATTCCAAAAATATAAGAGGAGGGAACACTTACCAACCCACTCTGAGTCCAGTATTACCTTGAATATCAAAATCATACCAATAATATCACAAGAAAACCACGGTCTTTATGTTCATTATGTCTATGAATATAGAAACAAAAATCCTCAACAAAATGTTAGCAAACAAAATCCAGCAACATCAGTAAAGATTATATTCTAGAACTAAATGAGATTTGTACAAGGTTTATTCAACATATGAAAATCAATCAATGTAATACACTATATTAGTAGAATAGAGGACATGCCCGGCTGGCGTGGCTCAATGGTTGAGCATCGGCCTAGGAACCAGGAGCTCACGGTTCGATTCCCAGTCAGGGCACATCCTTGAGTTGTGGGCTCAATCCCCAGGGTGGGCCTGCAGGAGGCAGCCAATCAATGATTCTCTCTCATTGATGTTCCCATCTCTCTCTCACCCTTCCTCTCTGACATCAATAAAAATATTTTAAAAAACAAAACAAAAATCATCTCAATCAATACAGAATAAGTATCTGACAACATTCTTTCCTGGTGAAAAACAAAACAAACTAGGATTAGCAGGGAATTTCTTTGACCTGAAATAGCTAACAGCTGATATATTTAATGGTGAAAGGCTAATGCTTTCTTCCTAAGGTCAGGAATAAGACAAGGATGTCCTTTCTAGCCAACATTGTATTGAAGGTTCTAGCCAGGGAAATTAGAGGAGAAAAATAAAGGTAAAACACATCCAGATTAAAAAAATGAAGAAATAAAACTATCTCCATTTGTCAGATGACATATATATTTCTAAGGAAGCCAATATATACCTATTAGAACTAGTAAGTTCAGCAAGGTTTCAGGATACATTATCAAAACACAAAAATCAATTATATTTCTGTATGCTCACAATGAACAATCCAAAAAAACAAAAAACAAAAACCCCACCCTAGTTTATTTACAATAACATCAAAAAGAATAAAATACTTGGGAATAACTTTAAGAAAAGAACTATAAGACATGGTTACTGAAAGCTAATAAACACTGTTGGAAGAAATTAAAGAAGACAAGTATATGAAAAGAATCTCTTGGATAAGAGACTTAATATTATTAAGATAGCAATACTCCTGAGCCTCCAATTGATGTGCAGATTCAGTGCAATCCTTATCAAAATCCCAACTGGCATTTTTGTAGAAATTGACAAGTGGAGCCTAAAATTCATATGGAAATGCAAAGTATCCAAAATAGCCAAAAACCATTGTGCAAAAGAAGAATAAAGTTAGATGAATTAGTCTGTTAGGGCTGCCACAACAAAATACCATAGACTTGACTGAGTGCTTTAAACAACAGAAGTTTATCTTTTCACAGTTCTGGAGGCTGGAAGTCCAAGACTATGGTGCCAGCAGGGTGAATTTCTGGTGTGACCTCTCTCATTAGCTTGCAGCCTTCACACTATGTCCTCACATGGCTTTTTCTCTGTTCACCCACACTCTCAGTGTCTCTTCCTCTTTTTATATCAACGCCAGTCCTATGACACTTGGGCCTCACCCTTATGACCTCTGCCTTAGTCAGCTCAGGCTGCCATAACAAAATGCCGTGGACTGGATGGCTTAAACATCAGAAATTTATATTCTCACTAGAGGCCCGGTGCACAAAAATTTGTGCACTCAGGGGGTCCCTCAGCCCGGCCTATGCCCTCTTGCAGTGTGGGACCCCTCGGAGGATGTCCACCCCAGTGGGGACCCTCACCCCATGGAG
>NW_005365599.1:218863-225863 GCF_000412655.1 Myotis brandtii | reverse complement strand
AAGCCTCCTGCTTGCTCCAGCTCCGTGGCTGCCGGTCGCCATCTTGGTTGGATTAATTTGCATATAGTCATTCTGATTGGCTGGTGGGCATGGCTTAAGGCGTAGCGAAAGTACGATCAATTTGCATGTTTGTCTTTTATTAGTATAGGATAATTCTGGAGTCTGGAAGTCTGAGGCCAGGATGCTTGTATGGTTGGGTTCTGGTGAGAACGCTTTCTGACTTACACATGGCTCCCTTCTCCCTGTCACTTGACATGGGGAAAGAGAAAGAGAGAGAGAACAAACTCTGTGGTCTCTTTTTAAATACAGCGCTAATCCCATCATGAAGCCCTACTCTCTTCACCTCATCTAAACCTGATTATCTCCCAAAGCCCCCATCTCCAAATACCATCACATTGGGAGATAAGGCTTCAACATACGAATTTTGGGAGGGACACAATTCAGTCCATTACATTGGAGGACTTGCATTTCTTGATTCCAATGTTTACTACAAAATGCAGTAGTCAGGGCATAGATTTACTGGTGTAAGTCTAGACATAGATTAATAGAATAGAATTGAAAGTCCAGAAATACAATCTTACACTTATCGACAAAGATGCCAAAACAATTCAAAGAGAAAAGAATAATCTTTTCACCAATTGGTGCTGGAACAATTAAATATCCACATTCAAAAGAATGAATTTTGACCCCTACTTCACATCATATACAAAATATCACTCAAATTGGATCATAGACCTAAATGTACGATCTTGAAGAAACTCAGAAGAAACTGTAGGTGTAAATCCTCATAAGGTTTGAATTAGGCAGTAGTTTCTGAGATATGACACCAAAAGCTCAAGTGACAAAAGAAAAAATAAATTGGACTTTATCTAAATAATAAAAACTCTTATGCATGAAGGAGTCCATCAAGAAAATGAAAAGACAACTCATGGATTGGGAGAAAATATATTTGATAAGGTATTTGTATTCAGAATATATAAAGAATTCTTACAACTCAACAAGAAAAAGACAAATAACCCATTAAAAAATGGGCAAGGATTTGAATAGCGATTTCTGCAAAGAAGAAATGGTCAGTAAGCTCATGCAAAGGTGCTCAGTGTCATTAGGCATTAGGGAAACAAATCAAAACCACAGTGAGATACCACTTCCCGATCACGGGGATGGCTAAAATAAGAAGACAGACGCTAAGAACTGTTGTTGAGGATGTGGAGAAACTGGAGCCCTCATTGCTGGTGGGATTGTAAAATTCTGAAAACCATGAAAAAGAGTTTGGCAATTTTTCACAATGTTAAACACATGAGTTACTATATGACTCCACAATTCCACTTCTAGGTTTACTAGTATGTGCAAGAGAATTGAAAACATATGTTCGTCAGAAACTTGCACTCAAATGTTCCTATTCATAATAGCCAAAAAGTGGAAACATCCAGAATGTCCTTCAACTGATGAATGAATAAGCAAAATGTATATTCATCCAATGAAATGCCATTCAGTTATAAAAAGGAGTGAAGTACTGATACATATTATAATGGAGGTGAACCTTGAAACATTATGTTATGTGAACAAAGCCAGCCCCAAAGAAAACATTATATTTTCTTTGATTCTAGTTTTATGAAATGTCCAGAATAGGTAAATTCATAGAAATTGAAAAAAAAATTTGTTGCCAGGGGGAAGGAGGAATGAGGAGTGACTGCTAATGGATTTGGGTATCTTTGGGTTGATGAAAATGCTCTAAAATTAGTGGTGATAGCTGTATATGCTAAACTCTGGATATGCTAAAAGCTTATGAATTTTATGGTATGTGAATTACAGCTCAATAAAACTGTTACATTAAAAAATGGCTGGGGGTGCGGGGAGGGAGAGAGTAGAGATTTCCAGCTGATGTGAAAGGCTCCGTCTTTGCAGCGGGAGCTTAACCTGAGAAGCCTGCACTTTCCCTCCCCGCTTCCCCACTCCCCAGCCCAGCCCCTCCGCCAGTGGACCGATTTGGCTTTCGGGCTCTTCGGCTGAATGACTTTCTAACTTTATGGCGGCGTCTGGGGACCGGGTCTTCCCTACTCAGATGCTTGCTTCCACTTTCCGGGAGAGCGGAGAGCGCAGAGTGGGCCTGGAAGTGCAGAGATGGAGGGGAGAGCGGAGAGAAGCGGGTGGAGCTGGGGGACCTTGCCGAACTCTGCCCATCTTCCCTCCCGGAGGGAATAGACGAGGCTGGCAGGGAACCCCCAAATCCAAACGCCCCACCGCCCAGTTCCCCGGAGGCCCAAGCGCAGCCCCCCGGCTGTTGGGCTATGCTGGGCGCTGGGGGCTCCCGGGTGCGGGGCAGTCACCTGCGAGAGTCTGTGGCCGCTGCATGGAGGTGCGGCCGCACTTCCTGGTAGTGTTGCGGGAAGCCTTCTACCCACCACGCAGCCCCGCCACGCTCAGATGCATTGTCACAATTACTGTGTCCGCTCTTACTGGCGGGCTGGAAACCAGTGCTGCCCTGGCCCTGGCTTACCCCATCCCCAAACGCCAGGCTTTCAGAGAGCTTGGGAGCCCCCGGGTGCATTCCTTATTCTAATCAGGAACCCAGCACTGCAATCTACATTTGGTTCTGTAGGTTCTGTGTCCTCCCAAAATCAGATTTGCGCTAATCACATGAGAGTTAGTTGGGACATATCCTTATGAAAACAAATACCTGAAGGGAATTCATAAAGTTCAGGTTTACAGATGAGCCATGGGAGAAAGTGCGATCTGAACCTCAATGTAAAGAGCAGGTAAGTTCTGCCCTAACTGGTTTGGCTCAGTGGATAGAGCGTCAGCCTGGGAACTGAAGGGTCCCAGGTTTGATTCTGGTCAAGGGCATGTACCTTGGTTACGGGCACATCCCCAGTAGAGAGTGTGCAGGAGTCAGCTGAATCGATGTTTCTAATTCTCTATCCCTCTCTCTCTCTCCCTTCCTCTCTGCAAAAAATTAATAAAATCTATAATAATAAAAGACTAATATGACAATTATTTGGACGTCCTTCCAGCCGACCAGGTTTGGGGTGCCAGAGAGAAGCCAGTGCTGGAAGTGGGGGTGGGGGTGGGGAGGAAGGCCTATTCTTGCACGAATTTCGTGCATCTGGCCTCTAGTATATATATGTAGGAGCAGTAAGTTCTTGAAGTGGGAGAAAAGGAATTCCAGGCTACTTCTGAGGGCACCATAGCTGAGCAATCCTGCATCGACTGGCTCGGAGGCAAATATAACCCTCTTTGAAAAGATCCTGACCGCAGCTGTGTTCTTGATGTGTACCTGAGGAGTATCACCATTTGTATTTTCAAATCTTTGGGTATTTTGGTTATCTTTAACACTAAACATGCAACTATTTTTATGGGACACTATACTCTCATTATAATAGACAGAATGGTGACCATTTCTACCCCATACGAACAAAAATGAATATGTTAAATATATACAGAACTTAATAAAAACTGAAGGTGAGATCTCAGTTTTAAAACTGTCCTAATTGGAATTTTTTTTTTTACATATTTTATTGTGTGTATTTCTCCAATAAAATGCATCCACAATAGGGGAAAAAAGCTGGAGGCAAATATGGGGCATTTTAGAGAGAATGTTTTTAAAGATACCTTTTTTCATTCATAAGGTTCTGCTGATGCATTGCTTCAGGAAGGATAGTTTATTTCAGATATCTGAATTAATTAGCTTAACATGAGTAGATGTGTTCAAACTGTCACTGTGATCTTTCAAGCAGTAATTTATAGCACTTAAGCTCAGTTCACAACCTTTAAGTTTATCACCCTTTTACTAGACAGTGAGTATCAGATTTGTGACGCCAGAGGATAGTGGCTGCTCCATTCTTTGATAGAAACAATTGATATTTTCTCTTTTGTAAAGAACTGTGCAACCATAGTTTAAGAGAAGTCTCTAGACCAGTGGTCGGCAAACTGTGGCTCACGAGCCACATGCAGCTCTTTGGTCCCTTGAGTGTGGCTCTTCCACAAAATACCACGTGCAGGCGCACACGTGCAGGCGCACTTCGTGGCCCATGCGAAGAAGTCGGTATTTTGTGGAAGAGCCACACTCAAGGGGCCAAAGAGCCGCATGTGGTTCGCGCGCCACATTTTGCCAACCACTGCTCTAGACCTTTCTCCACCCCACCTCATCTATTTTGTTTAGTGTAAACCATGTCCCACCTCTATGTTCTGTACCAGAGCCAATGTCTTGCCACCTGTCTTTGTATGGTTTGCAAAGTAGGAATGATTTTACATTAAAACTGAACCCAGGACCCTTCAGTACGCAGGCCAGCACTCTATCCACTGAGCCAAACCATCTAGGGCTGAATTACATTTTTAATGTGTTTTTTTAAATCAAAAGAAGGATACAAGGATACTATCACAGAAGGACGCCTCAAGAAGTCGAATTAAAGAGTCACATTTATTGCAATTTGGGACTATGAGGGGCCATTACCCAAATCTCATAGTAGTAAGATGATCGCAAAACCAGACTTATATAGGCAAAGATCACAAAGGTATTGATTACGTCTCAAGGTTTGGAATGAGGATCCTGATTTGCAAAAAGCAGTTTACAGAAGCAGAAGCAGCATGTTATCTAAATTACAGTTGGGGCTCTGGATCACTGGATTGACAGAAACACATTATCTAGAGCCCTTGGGTCTGGAATGAGGAACCTGGTCAGACTTAAGCATGTTACCTAAATTACAGTTTTTGGGTCTCCGGAACACTGAGTCAACAGGGACACGTTAACTGGAGCCCTCTGACCTTGGGATAATCGTGCTGTCCTTCCCAGGTAAAGGAAAATGTGCTTTCTAAGACCAATATGACCACAACCAATGGGATTTCACATTACAATCAATAGGGTATTTAATCGAATAGGATGATTTATATAATTCAGAAAATCAAAATAACTTTTCTATTGTTAAACAAAGCAAATAAGTACAGAAGCCAAACAGCAGGGTTAAAGTTAAACTATAGTTTCTATCTGAGATGATTGCTACCATACTTCAACATAACTATATAAAATTCAAATTTCAGTGTCCAATAATAAAATTTTATTAGAACACAGCCACTCTCATTCATTTGTGTATTGTCTGTGGCTGCTTTCACACTACAACAGCAGAGCTGAGGAGTTGCAACAGAGACCCAATAGCCCACAGAGCTGAAAATATTTACTATAAGTCCTTTTATTTTTTTTACTAGGGGCCCAGTGCATGAATTTGTGCACCTTGAGAGATACTGTGGTCCACGAAACTGGTGGGCACAGGGGTGGGTCTTGGCCCATCCTCCATGCCCCCGCCCGTCCCCTCCTACCACGTCCCCAGGCCCCTGTCTGCTGGCAGCCCCTGCTCACACTCGCTGACTGCACAGAGCAATTGGGGCCGGTGCCAGCCCAGTGCATGAATTTGTGCACCTTGAGAGATACTGTGGGCCACAAAACTGCGGTGGGCACAGGGGCGGGTCTTGGCCCATCCTCCATGCCCCCGCCTGTCCCCTCCTACCACGTCCCCAGGCCCCTGTCTGCTAGCAGCCCCTGCTCACACTCGCTGACTGCGCAGAGCAATTGGGGCTGGCGCCAGCAGCAGGTGTGAATGGGGCTGGTGCCATCAGTGGGTGCGAGCAGCAGCTGCTGCCCTGATCACCTCTCAGGAGCAGGGGGAGGTGGAGAAGCCCTCAGGGGTGCTTGGGCTGGCAGCCGCCGCTTGCACCTGCTAATGGCACCAAGTGATCGGGGCTGGCACCAGCAGTGGGTGTGAGTGGGGCTGATACTGGCAGTGGGTGTGAGTGCCAGGTGGGACCACGGTGCACGGGAGCAAAAAATTTTCAGTAACCACCAGAGGCTCAGCCTGATGATAGCGACCAGTGTCCTGCCTTGGTCTGGCACCCCAATCACCTGCTCTACCATCCCACCATGGCCAATGCCCACCATGTTCCTCACACACCCCCTGGTGGTCAGTGAATGTCATAGCAACCGAAGAAAGAGAGAGAGAAAGAGAGAAACATCAATGATGAGAGACAGTCATTCATCCATACTGGCTGGGCTTTTTTACAGAAACAGGTTTTTGACCATACATTTTTCTATGTATACTGGCCTGGCCAATGTGCCTCAGTGGTTGAGTGTCAACCTATGAACCAGGAGGTCACGGTTCAGTTCTGGCACATGCCCAGGTTGTAGGCTTGATTCCCAGTGGGGGACATGCAGGAGGCAGCCGATCAATGATTCTCTGTCATCATTGATGTTTCTATCTCTCTCTCCCTCTTCCTTCCTTCCTGAAATCAATAAAAATACATTTTTAAAAATGTATACCTGCTAATATTAGCTTTCTGCTTAATACCCATTTCCCTTGGAATAAAAATCTAAAATTTTGTATAGGGATCAGCCTACCACTCCAGCCTCATCTCAGTGCACCTTCCCTGTTCTTCAGTGTTCTGCACTCCCTGCCCCCTGTCCCCTCCGGGTACTAGGTCTTCAAACATAATCTTTCTGCCTGGTTCTTTCCCACCCTGACTTCTAACTGAAACTCATTAGTAAAACTGAAGTCAGGTCTATTCTTTCACCTTCCTATATCATCTTGGACTTCTCCTTCATAACACTCACTAGAGGCCTGGTGCACGAAATTCGTGCATGGGCGGGGGGAGTCCCCTCAGCCCAGCCTGCACCCTCTCCAATCTGGGACCCTCAGGATCGGGCCTAAACCGGCAGTCGGACATCCCTCTCACAGTCCGGGGCCACTGGTTCCCAACTGCTCACCTGCCTCTCTGCTTGATTGCCCCTACTGGCCCCCTGCTAGCCTGATCAACCCTAACCACCTCTGCCTGCTGGCCCGGTCGCCCCTTACTGCCCCCCCCACCAGCCTGGTCACCCCCAATAGCCCCTCTCTGCTGGCCTGGTTGCCCCTAACTGCCCCCCTGCCAGCCTGGTCGCCCCTCACTGTCCCCCTCGGCTGGCCTGGTCACCCTTAACTGCACCCCCCTGCCAACCTGGTCACCTCCAACTGCCCCC
>NW_005365599.1:204715-218633 GCF_000412655.1 Myotis brandtii | reverse complement strand
CCCCCCCCGCAACTGGCCTGGTTGTCCCAAGCAGCCTGGTGTTTAGTCTTTTGGTCATCCTTCACTGCCCGCCCTGCTGTCCTGGTTGCCCCATACAGCCTATTGCTCAGTCATTTGCTCATCCCTCACTAACTCCCCTGCTGGCCTTGTCGCCCACTCAGCCGGTTCAGTCATCTGTTAGGTCATCTGTTCGGTTGTGATGGCCTCTGGCTCTTTATATATATAGAAGATTACAATGATAATACTTTGTTCCATTTTTTTTTTCTTTTTGCTTCACAACAAATAGCCCTGAGGGTAAGGACCAGATCTGTGTATGTCCAGTGACAAGTTCAGTGTTCACTGCATAGCTGGTTTGGCACACAGTTCGGTTTACCCAGTACAGTTTGGGACTGTCTGGGGTTAAGCCTCTGTCAATGTAAATGTCAGTAGGGCTCCTTTTGTTCTCAGAAGTGTGCCAGTTTGGACAATAAGTTATAGGGTTATATTATACATAACCAATGCTCAATAAATAGTTTTTGAGTGACTCAGTTTAGTGAAATCTCAATGACTTAGATCCTAGATAATCATGTCACTTAAGACATTTTCAATTCTCTGCTCAAGCAAAAGGCAAAAGATGGGGAGAAAACAGACAGGAATTTAGTTGCAGAAACAACATTGAGGGTATACCCTAAGCTTATTGTTCATTTAACTCAATTTCTTAAACCTATATGTGCCATGAGAACAAATGATTATCATGAAATACTAACCTATCCTCAATTGCCAAAGAAATCTTATTTTCTACATACTTGAATTACAAGAAATAGGATGTATATACAATATAAAGTTATTAGTTTTAACAAGGCTTAAAACGTAAAAGTTTTTTTTTTGGTTAAAGCTCAATCCTTAGTATGACTCCATTCATGTTCCTAGTGGTATTATTATTGGATTTAGGATTTACTGATACTAATAATATAGGAAGGATGTGTAGAAAATCAAAATGTTCTTTTTGCACTATTTTTTTTCTCTCTCAAATAGTGGCCTCTCTTGCCAGTACATGGGGGCTACCTGGAAATTTGAGAGTACATTTTGAGAGTGAATATTTAAATTTAGAGTCTCACAGAGCAGAAATATACACTCATTTTTAATTCTAAGGCTTAAAGGGAGAGAGTGGCTTTCAGAGTCACTCCCTAAGGACAGAGGGGGCATGTGTCAGAATTAGGGATGAGGTGATGAGGGAAGCCTTTTTAATGTATACAGACCCACCTTCTTCAAATTCTGATACATGCCACTCCAGCTTCTATTTTGGGAATTGCTAGCATTCCTCAGGTGTGGCAAAAAGAGAGAGAGAGAGAGAGAGAGAGAGAGAGAATTTAAAGAGTTGATTGATTTTAGTAGTATAAAGAAAAAATATGTCTGAAAAGGCTTGGCCAGACTTAGGCCAAGAATTTAGGATTTAGGACAGAAAAGTAGTCACAGAGGCAGACTTTGATCACTGGAGAGATGAATCATTGGGTGCCACCAATGTGAAAGTAATTGTCCCTTAAAACTGTCTACCTTTACTCTGGTTCCCTGCTTATCGTGCAAAGTTCTGATTGCTAATCTCTGACTTCCAAGATATTCAGGCGCCCTGGGTGAATGACGTGGAGTGAAAGATTTTTCATGACTAGGAAGGACTGTTCCTCTACTATGCGTTAGTGTATTTACCACTGAGTGAGTTTATACAGTTTGTGAGTGTGGCTTAAGGAAGCTACTCTTGAGTGCAATTCTAGGACATTGACAGTGCTGAGGCCATTCTCCAAATAGGGGTCAGTCGACGAAATTAATGTCACCTTTGGAGACCTTTTGGAAGTGTCATCCAGCTGTCTCCTCAGAACCCTCAGCCTTGTCAAATCCCTTTAATCTTCCTTATGCCTGTTCCAGTGATGACTTATTTGGGGGTTACCTGGAAATCTAGAAGTGCAATTTTTTTTTGGGCCGCGAGGCTGTGGTAGGCACAGGGGTGGGTCTTGGCCCATCCTTTGCACCCCTGCTGGGCTCCTCCCACCGCGGCCCCTGGTCCCCTGTCTGCCAGCAGCCCTGCTCCCTCCACCGCCGCTCCTAGTCTCTGACAGCGCCAGCAGCAGGTGTGAGTGGGGCCAGTGCCATCCGCGGATGCTAGCGGCAGCTGCTGCCCCAGTCACCCCTCAGGAGCAGGGGGAGGTGGAGAAGCCCTCAGGGGCAATCAGAGCCAGCAGCCACTCACACCCGCTGATAGCGCCGAGCTTTTGGGACTGGCTCTGGGCACTGGCAGCGGGTGCGAGTGGTGGCTCCGGCGCTGGCTGTGGGTGCAAGTGGCGTCCAGCTGTCTCCTCAGAACCCTCAGCCTTGTCAAATCCCTTTAATCTTCCTTATGCCTGTTCCAGTGATGACTTATTTGGGGGTTACCTGGAAATCTAGAAGTGCAATATTCAAACCTACCTGGGAAAAATAAATGTTAAATTGCTATTTTAGCCGCCTTTTCCATATAATAACCTGGCAGTGTAGAAGTATTTGTATTCTTGTATTGTTCCCTCTTTTTTACTGTCTTGGTTTACAGAATTCCACCCATTTTCCCTTCGTTGGTGAAGTATGTCTCCTACCTAGTCACCCAAGCCGGGAACCTGGATGTATCCTTGTTTCTTACCCCTTCTTTGACAACCTTGTCATATTGGTCACCAAAGCCCTCATCTTTTTTAGCTTGAACCATTGCAATAGTTTCCTACCACTTTTTAACACACGAATCTGTCCTTTTAAGTTGTTACCAAAGTAGTAGTAGCTTTAAAAGTGTATATTTAATAAATCCATTCTATTGCGGTAACATTGCTCAGTAATATTACATAAATTTACATAATATTACAACATTATAATTTTATATCTCTACTAGGGTCCCAGTGCACAAATTCGTGCACCTTGAAAGGAACTGTGGGTCGCGAGGCTGTGGTAGGCACAGGGGTGGGTCTTGGCCCATCCTTTGCACCCCTGCTGGGCTCCTCCCACCGCGGCCCCTGGTCCCCTGTCTGCCAGCAGCCCTGCTCCCTCCACCGCCGCTCCTAGTCTCTGACAGCGCCAGCAGCAGGTGTGAGTGGGGCCAGTGCCATCCGCGGATGCTAGCGGCAGCTGCTGCCCCAGTCCCCCCTCAGGAGCAGGGGGAGGTGGAGAAGCCCTCAGGGGCAATCAGAGCCAGCAGCCACTCACACCAGCTGATGGCGCCGAGCTTTTGGGACCGGCGCTGGGCACTGGCAGCGGGTGCGAGTGGTGGCTCCGGTGCTGGCTGTGTGTGCAAGTGGCGGCTTCGGCACTGTCAGTGGGTGCGAGTGGGGCTGTCGCTGGAGGCGGGTGCAAGAGGTGGCTGCCGGCCCTGATCTTCCCTCAGGAGCAGGGGGAGGTGGAGAAGCCCGCGGTCTCCTGTGGCTGTGGCTGGCCGGGCAAAGCTGGCCTAGGTCCTGGGTGCCTGCGGCTGGCCAGAGGAGGGAACCCTGGGTCCCAGGTGTGGGGTGAGGCAGAGGCGGTTAGGGGCAATCAGGACAGCAGGGGAGCAGTTAGGGGCAATCAGGCAGGCAGGCAGAGGGGTTGGGGCGATCAGGCAGGCAGGCAGGTGAGTGGTTAGGAGCTAGCGGTCCCGGATTCGAGAGGCAGTTGGACATCCTCCGAGGGGTCCCGGATTGGAGAGGGTGCAGGCCGGGCTGAGGTAACCCCCCTCCGTGCACAAATTTCGTGCACCAGGCCTCTGGTATCTATTCATCTGTTGCTGGGCACTTAGGTTACTTCAATGAATACAGGGGTACATACTGTATAACTTTTTGAATTAGTGTTTTTATATTCTTTGGATAAATACCTATAAAAAGTGTATCTTTTAAAAATACAATTCTGAACTTGTTACTTTTCTGTGTGAAACGAGTAAGTGGCTTTTTTGACAGTGTAAACCCCATATTCTTTAGCATGGCATATGAGACTCTTTTCGAGGTGGCTGCTTCCCCTTTCCCACTGACTCTTCTCTGATTTTTCCCCCTCTTTCCCCAACATCAGTGTTAGTCATGGTGAACTGGCTTGCCAGGCTGCTCCACTCCTCTGCATTGCTAGTTATGTGCTTATCTTCCTCGATCTTTCAGTAGCATCTCACCATCTCACACCATTGCACATTCCCTCTATTTTGCACACCTTCTTTCCTTGATTTCCAAGACATTCCTTCTGGAACTTCCTCTCCCTTTCTGGTATTTCATTTTTTATTTTTATTTTTGCTGGCCACTCCTCTTCTACTCAGCCTTTGCATGCCAGGCTTTCTTGAGGCTCAGTCTTAGGCTCTATTTTCCCTCTTACAGTTACTCTATATTTAATTCTGCTCTACATACCAGTGGTTTACTATAAGAACTTTTATATTTAGCAAAAATATATACAGATCATTTACAGTATAGTTAATATACATTTTCTCATAGCTGATTGGTTACATAGTACTAGTAGAATAAGGGTATCTGTCTACAGTTTCAGCTAAGGAGAACTACCATAGTTTGTCCCAAGCACTGGGTTTTAGACAGTGGAAGCTAGTCCCACGACTCTGCCCCTGTGTGCTTTCTTTAGCCTGAGCGAGTGCTATTCTCCACTGTCTCTCTGGTCCCTCATTCTGCTATTGTATAAAATGATTAGGTTTTAGCAGCTGCCTCCCCCATAAAAAAGTAGATCTTTTCAGTTCATCAGGTAGCATTTGTCATGTCTATACACCTTACTAAATTAAATGGAGCAACTAGGTAGAAATTAGGGCAAGCTTTGATTTTTCATTTAGAAGAAAAATTTTCTTCTGGGAAATAAATTGGAATTATTAGACGAGACTCTCTATAGTGTTTATTATAGTCCAGGTCCTTGACAGGAAATTATTTTGAATAAAGTAAAGAATATTTTTAAAGGAAAGAATTGTTGAGTGATCTAGATGTAAACTTTTCAGTGATGAAAGATGTGCTGTGTGCTCATTAGAATTGCTCCATTGGATAGCTCACTCTTCCTGCTATTTCCTGACATTGCATTTCTGGTACTCAGGAGACTCAATCTTTGATAATTGTGAAGGGTTAATGCAGGAGTCTGATGGGGCCACTACATCAGTACTGAAGAAGTGGTACATGAAGTAATGACATTGCCAGAACTAAATAGAAAGCATTAGCATGGAGAAGAAAAGTTAACCCTTAATATATTTAATTTTTAAAATGAGATAACAATAACATTGCAACAGGCATTTTACATAATTGAGTAATAAGTAAGATAGCTTCATTTGCATTGTATTGTTCCTAATCTGAAGAAATAGGGATCTGCCCCTTTAATGAAACACTGTTTACCTATCTCTTCTAGTAGGCGTGGCTTAGGAACCTGTAGAGTGAGGTATAACTTCCAATTCTGCATTCTGACCTGCCACTTGGAAAGAATGCTCATACTACAAACCAGGAAGTGACAAATAATGTGCTTTAAACGACAATACAACTTGTCTTTTTAAGGAAAAGCTTCTCATAACAAAGCTAGAAGATGGAGGCAGTGATTTTACATGGTTGTCATTAAATATTTGGAACTCTGCTGTGGGAGAAAGACTTTGCAGTGTACTTAGAATACAAAGCTTTCTGGTCCAGAAATTGATCTCCTGACTTTTGAGCCTTATCTGGTTACTGCTTGGTTCATGTTATTTTGTTAAAGTACTTACTCTGCAGCTGAACCGGGAGACTCTCCGTTGTTTGCAGGTAGGTGGTCAGCCTTTGTTTAAAATTGAGGTTGTGTTTTAAGGTTACTCAACCCTGATTCTGCTGCTGATTAATGAAATAACCATGACTCTCGGTAGGAAGTATGTCTGAATGTTTGAATGTCCAGCATGGCTTTCAATCACCATATTTTTGTGACTTATGGTCAACTTTGAAGAAAATGTCATTTTTAACAAATTAGCAAGTCTATAAGCTGGTGAGTTGTGAGTTCTGTTTTGTTTTCCATTAACCTTATATATATATATATTTTTAAAATTAATAGATTAAAAATATATTGAAATTACAAATTACCCTGCTATTAACTTCCTGATAGTATTTGATAATATATTTAAATCATTTATTTATGTAGTCAAATAAAATTGAATTTTTGTTGTTAACATTTTACTTATAAGTTTTATTACTTTCACTCTTAGGGAGCTGAATATTTATCATTTGTTTATCTACTTGCTTTAATCTCTTTTGGTGTCATTTAATATCTATTATTTCAGAAGAGTTTTTATAAGAGGTTAATATTCCACAAGTACTATATTGAAATATTGCTTGTTTCTCTTTATAATGTTAACCATCTCTTTATGACACCAAAAGTATTTCAAAGATAATGTCTTTAGAAGAGTGGGCTAATTTTTAATATGAACTAACTGCTGTTGCGAAAAAAAAGTAAAAAAATGGCTCTTCTGGAGTGGAAGTAAAAAAAAAAATGTGTGGGGTACTTTTAGGATCAAGGACAGTGGTTCCTTAAATTTCTCTACCACCAGTTATCCTTTTAATTTTTTTCTATGGACACTATACTTCAAAAGACTTTTTGTTCACCAAATAAATGGTGTATATTAAATAATAAAATGTTAGAACATTATTCTTTATTATACATTATACATTATTTCCGATGAGAGTTTATTATGTCTGACATAACCACTTTAGGTTAATGTAATTCAGCCCCAAACAAAGAGGCCTGACATTTTACTTAGCTTGAATAATTTCATTGTAGGTAACCGTTTGGATATTTTTGACTTTTGAAATATTGATAATATTTTCTGAATTTTCATCAACTACTCTTGTGGAATCCTAGTAGTCTGGGCACGGCAAATTGGGAACTATCGGTCTAAAGTGCAGAAATATTGTTCTTAATTTCTTTGAGGTTCCACGAAATGTAATGAAGGTTATCAAGTGTAATGTAACAAACAAAGATACCATAGCTTCTAGACAGAGAGAAGAAACAAGGAGAAAGAAAAAAAAAAAGCAAGTGGTATTTGTCATAGGGAATATCTGGGAGGAATTCAAGGCATCTGTATGTTTTGGCCCCATTAAAATTATACTTATTCCTACTTTTCCCAACTTAAAATTTTTACTCCACTTGGGCTGATAAACTATTAACTGATATTACTTTGGTTCTTCATGTATGTTATATATTTGTATGTTGGTTTTCCTTGCCAAGAGTTTTCTCATTTCTCCATTTTCTCTCTTCATGTTGTTTTCTCAGCTCAGCTGAAGACCCTTCTCTTGTCTGAGCACCCAACCCATGTAGTATTTACTACAGTGTTAAGTACATATTAATATTACTAGAGGCCTGATGGGCAAAATTCGTGCAAGAGTAGGCCTTCCTTCCCCCGGCTGCCAGCACCGGCTTCCCTCTGGCACCTGGGACCCGGGCTTCCCTCGCAGCTCCGGCTTGTCCGGTCTAATTAGCCTATTACACTTTTATTATTATAGATTGTTTGTCATATTTAATTTACTTTAAAGTCTTCTGTGTTTCTTCAACTATACCGTAAGTTGTTTGAGAGCATTTTATCCTCCTTAGCATCTAGTCCAGGGGTACACATTTGATAATTTCTAAGTAATTACCCGTTGAATGGATGAGAGAAAGAATCTTGCCAACAGTTGCTTCAAGTATTATGCTGCCTCCTTCTCCCTTGCTTAATCATGTGATTACCATCAGTAATGTTTCTAGAAATGAGACCATTGGTTATCACACTGTTATTGTTTTCGTCTTATTGTGTAATGTGAGTTTTTTGTATTAGATGATTTTAACACTGATATGTGTTAAAGAAAGAATGAGCTGGGCTTTATTATAAATAAATCAAACAAAGTATTCTTAATTCCAACCTATTGCATTTTGTGTTTTAGGAAGATATAATTTAAAGTCTACTGCTATGTAAGGTTTTTAAAGTGGTTGAAATATTCGGATATATTATGGGTTAAGAGGATGGGTTCTGTTCGATGATTAGAACTCTGAATGGTGATCCAGGGTCATGGTAGACTGGTTGGATTGCAGAATTTAAACTGCAGGTTAGTAATTGCCAGAAACCATGAACACATTGTTTTCTAAAAAGAAAATTTCAAACATCTTTCCATTTACAGTAGTTATTGTATTACATACTTTAAAATTGTTACTTTATTTATTCCCAGTATCTCCTCTGCCAGATAAATTCTGTTAACCCATATTTTTTTATAGAAACAGAAAACTGACATCTATAAAGGTCAAAAACTACCAAAGTCATACA
Organism: Myotis brandtii; assembly: GCF_000412655.1. NCBI lineage: Eukaryota > Metazoa > Chordata > Mammalia > Chiroptera > Vespertilionidae > Myotis > Myotis brandtii. Next base: position 210,406 of record NW_005365599.1, on the reverse strand, counting down.
TCTAGTAGCTGCACATCAGGTTGTTTTGACTTCAGAATTCATGTTTGAATTACTATATTACACTATCTTACATTTTCCGATATGCAGTATAATTTTTCTGTCCTTTTAGAGCTTGACCAGACAGGAATTCTGGCAGCTGCTCCAGCAGAACTATGGAGCTGAGCTAGGCTTAAATGCTGAAGAGATGGAAAACTTGTCCGTGTCGATTGAGGATAATGTGCAGCCAAGGTACAGCAATGTTTTGAAATGTCAAGATTTCTTAATCATTAATCAAAGCGGAATTATTTTAAACTTTACTAATTCAGAATTTCTGTTTACTCGCCCTGGGTGAAATTTGCCTTTGTTCTCTAGTAGAATAGAATGAGTGGTGAGGACAGTGAATAGTTTACTGAATTGGTAAGCAAACACAAAACATACAAGGAAATATGTCTTTGTAACTGGATTTGCTTAAAGTATGATTTTAGTAAACTTTTTTATTAAGAATCTGGAGAAGTACTTAGTGAAATCTCTGTGCTTCTAGGTAACAGGAAAGTAAATTAACTGGTAGGTACTTTGCGGGATACAAAGATAACCACAACTTTTCCTCAAGGATAACCTAGCATAAAAAAAAAGGATAACCTAGCATAGTGCTTGAGATGTAGTTGGCACTCAACAAATATAGAATGCATTAAGTAGGGGAGCTTACAGTACTGTGGGGAATGCAAATAATTATAACACAAGGTTGAAAATGATAAGGGCCAAGAGGAGTAATAGATCATGTGATAAAGAAATTCAGAGTAGAGAGAGATTATTTTTGACTGATGGGAATTCATTTGGAAGAGTGGGCATTTTTATTAACCTGTAGAAGTAAAAATGCATTTTGTGTAATGATAATTGAGGTCATAGCAATAAAAACAACTGAGTATAATACATTAAAATTCTAAAGCAAACATTATGCTAAGTGAAAGAAACCAGTCGCAAATGACCATACTGTATGATTCCATTTATATGAAATTGAGCCTAGAATAATTAAATCCATAGAGACAGAAAGTAGATTAGTAGTTGCCAGGGGCCGGGAGGAAGGGAAAATGGGAGTGACTCTGATGGGTACAAGGTTTCTTTTTGGGGTGATGAAAATGCTCTAAAATTAGATAGTGGTGATGGCTGCACAACCCTGTAAACCACTGTATTGTGTGATTTTAAATATGGTACATTTTATGGTAAGTGAATTACAACAATAAAACTGTTATTTTAAAAATTCTATAGCAAATAAATCTTAAAATGGAAATCTTTCCAAAGCCTTGATTTTCACTCCATCTAGGGTTCTAGTCATGCTGATCCTATTTATAGGGTTTCAGTTAAGCATAATTATTTTACAGTCTTTTTTTACATGGTTACACATGCATGTTTTATTAGTTTTCTGTAATGTTAAATTTTTTTTTTTTTTTTGCTCCAGTTAATGTGTCCCATTGACTCAGTGTTCCAGAGACCCAAAAACTATAATTTAGGTAACATGCTTAAGTCTGACCAGGTTCCTCATTCTGGACCCGAGGGCTCTAGATAATGTGTTTCTGTCAATTCAGTGATCCAGAGACCCAAAACTGTAATTTAGATAACATGCTGCTTCTGCTTCTGTAAACTGCTTTTTGCAAATCAGGTTCCTCATTCCAAACCTTGGGATGTAATCAATACCTTTGTGATCTTTGCCTATATAAGTCTGGTTTTTCGACCATCTTACTACTATGAGATTTGGGGAATGGCCCCTCATAGTCCCGGATTGCAATAAATGTGACTCTTTAATTAGAAAAAAAAATTTTTTTTCGATTGTACTGCTCTCTTTGTCAAGTTTATTAGCTTCTTTCAGTTACTGGAGTTGGGTAGAAAAGCAATTGATAACAATGGAAAGAGCCTTGGATGGTGGTAAAGAAGATCTGGATCCTACTCTGGACTCTGCCACCAAGTAGCTGAGCAACCTCAAGCAAATCACTTAGCTTTTCTGATCCTCAGTTTTTTCATCTGTGAAGTGGGGCAGTTAAACTAGATGATCTCCAAGGTCCCTGACAACTCAAAACATTTATGGTCTTTGAAGAAAGAAAGAATAAATAATTTTTGACCAGCTGCTATATACACTCTAAGGTGCAAGTTCTTGAAGTCAGCAGAAAAGTTGCTGTTTTCTTGGTGATTGAGTGCTTTCTAAGAAAGATGTGGCAGGATCCTCATTCCCTTTTCTGCTCCTTTTCCCATTCTTCCAGTCTCTGAAAGAAGCATATCTGTCTCAAATGTTTATTTCCTCAGCTTTTCCATCTTCTTTCTCTTCATTTTCAACCTCTCCTTCACTCTCTGTTCTCCTTTTTTCTATATTTCACAACTCAACTCCATTCTTAAAATCCTGAAGTTCAGACACTCAGGTGGTGGACTAATCTCAAGGAGCCATTTTTTCTTGCTCAGTTCCCTTAGAGCCCGGCCATTCTGCGGGGCCAAAAGTGAGTTGGTAGCAGACCTCAGTGTTATTTGGATGGAGGAGAATAGAGTTTAAAGGCCCTTTGGTGTTCCTGTTCCTTCCTCAGGATAATATGGCTTCACATGTCAGGCTGTTTATTTTAGAAGAGCTTTAAGTCTATACAATGATTACACGGGAGTAATAATTTCTCAGGAAGGTTGAGTGCTGGAGATTAGATCCGTTGTGTGCCTTTTGTATTAATAGACTTCCCTTTCTCTTGGCTCCCTGAGAGAGGAAAAGCAGGTCCCAGGACATTTAGTGTAGTCTTGTCCCGGTGACCATTTGAAAGCTGCTCCTTAAACCTTGTTCTTAGGAATAAGACGAGCAAGAAGGGGATATGGACTGATTAATGGGCTCTGGGCTCAGACCTAAGGAGCTTCCACTGCTGGGGAGGATCCACCATCTCAGGGACTGAGTCAGAAGGAAGGATATCAAACTGCCTCTGGTGCTGACTGGCATCCACCGTGTACCTTTTGGAGCTTTGTGGTTGTTCACAACTGACATGCAAACAAGCAATAATTATTTTATTGCTGTTACGGCCACCTATACTTGGTTAATTTTTTGATGGTTTCTGAAATTTATAAAATCTCACGTGAGCATTATCTTATTTTCAGATATAAAGCCAATTTGCATGTGATTTAAGAAGATAGCTGTGTTATAAATAGAGGCTTATTTGTTACATTACAAAAAACCATTCTTTTCAAAGTGCTTTATAATAGAAAAGGCCCTCAGAGAGGAGCCAAAAAAACATATCTGTGTGGCAGTGACCTTGTGTATATTTCCATAATGATGTATGTGTTTCTTACAGAAGTCCTGAAAGAAGCAACTTGGATGACTGTGGGGAAAGAGATGAAAAATTATCCAAGTCAATCAGTTTTATCTCTGAATCAATTAATCGGGCTTCAGAAACAGAGTCAATCGATGGAACTCTATCAAAAGCGGTTAGTGTGTGATACCCCTTTAAAAATATATTTGATGCTGCCATGTGTTAATCATGATATAAGGTAAAATGAAAATACAGTACACAAAATATTTAAAACTTAAGATGTCAGGTTGCTTCTTTGTTTTAGGAGTGTTAAGTTTGTCAGTAGCGGAGGTTGTATACATACGTGGTTCTGTTCAGAGCTAGATATGGTGCAGAGCTATCAGACAGAGCACCAGTCTAAGAGGGGGTAGACATCACTAAAAATATAATAAGATGGCCAGGCCAGTGTAGCTCAGTGGTTGAGTGTTGACCCATGCACCACGAGGTCATTATTTGATTCCTGGTCAGGGCACTTGCCCAGATTGCAGGCTTGATCTCCAGTGGAGGGTGTGTAGGAGGCAGCCAATCAATGATTCTCTGTCATCATTGATGTTTCTGTCTCTCTCTCCCTCTCTTTTCCTCTCTGAAATCAACGGAAATATACTTAAAAAATATAATAAGATGGAGCAAGTCATAGCAGAATTTTCCCCAGAATAGGTAGTGTGTGTGGTAGTCTGTTCTGAAGGGGGATGAGAGCCCTGAGCAGCATGCTTGCATAACAGGAGACGCTTCTTAAGCTGACTGCTAAAGCAGGCACATCCAGCTAACCACTGGCTTTTGAGTTAGTTAGTTCCTTCCTTAATTTTTTTCAAGCATCGTTATAAGCCCATTGATTTTTCCATGAGCTTCTATCATTTGGAGTCATTATTACTTTCAATACTCGGTTCATCCCTTCTGAGTCCCTTCAGATTGGCTCCTTTGTCCTTTTTAAAGGATGGATGATTTCTGATGGCTTCCTTTCTTTCTGGTACAAGAACATGTCCCAGGCACATTCTGTATAATTTTGGTCCCAGACTTAATATTAGCCATTTTCCTAATGTGCTATATAGTTCTTAGTGAAGAATGGTGTTGAGAGACCACATTCTGAGTGCTAAGATTGTGCCTACCCTAGAGCTTTTATTCTGATTGGAACTGCAAGTTCGGGCCTAAAGCGGAATTGCTTGGTTTGGACCAGAGCATTGGCTGCAAATCCTACCTCTGCCGTTTGCTGTATGACTTTAAATAAGTTAACTTAATTACTTAACCTTCCTCTGCTTTTGTTTTCTCAACTTCTTGATGATGAGGACAATGACATCCCATGGGGCTATTTTATAAGGATTGAATGAGTTACTATATGGGAAAGTGCTTTGAGCAGTCCCTGGCACACATTAAGTGTTCAGTAACCACAAGGTGGGATAATTGAAGGCGAATCTGTGTGTGGCCAGCAATGGACCTTTTCTACCTTCTCCCATGGAACTCCCAGCATCTCCTGTGAATAAATGTTAGGAAAACATTGAAATAGACTGTACTTATGTGAAAGACCACCAAGGCATCAGCTAGTTTCAGGCACCTGTCATGCATCTCTCTTGGTCTGATTTTGTGTTGAGGGTTTCTTGCAAAACTGACCCATCTGGAGTCCCCGAGAAACTTCCTACTGGTACAAGCAAGGGCTTCTGGATGCTGCTTTCTCTGTGTGTTTTCACTGAGAAGACCAAACCACTCAATTTTCGGGAGGTAACAGGACAGGGGATCTCTTGGAGTCTCCTCATCCTTTTACAAAAGTCTGACTTTGAGGACTGGGTTCTCAGAACTACCAATCTTACTTGAGTCTTTCCTACTGCCCCCTTTATAAGCTGTAGCTGCTCTTGGAAGAGTTAACCCCTTGGTTCTTCTAGTTTTATCCCTAAAGGAAGTCATATTTTCTCTAGTGAAAAGGAATGGAATGCAGAGGAATAATTTAATGTTTTAAGATTGATCATACATTCATTGATGTTATTTAGATGTTTTCAGGTTGTGGAATACAAGTAATATAGAAGCTTAGTGCTTTTTTTTACCTTTTGCATTCAAGAGCAGTATTGTGAGATTCTCAGATTTCAACAAATATCATGTCACTTTATTTCATTTTTACTGCCAACAAAATTAGAAGTAACAAAAAGTCAGAAATAACATTTTTCCAAGATGCTGTAAAAATTCAGGAAATTAGAAAAGTATATAAAGAAATAAATTGTCCAGATGCCAACTTCTCAAAAATAGTGACTATTACTTTTCCTACAAATATCTATTTATCCTATCTAATAAAAGAGAAACATGGTAATTAGCATACTACCGCTACCCTTCCCATTGGCTAATCAGGGCAATATGCAAATTAACTGCCAGCCAAGATGGCGGCCGGCAGCCAGGCAGCTGGAAGCGAACATGAGGCTTGCTT
>NW_005365599.1:179978-202799 GCF_000412655.1 Myotis brandtii | reverse complement strand
GGCGCTCCAACCCCCTGATCGGCCCTGCTCTGTGTGTGACATGGTAGAGCCATAACCTCTCCATCGGCCCTGCCCCGAGTGTGACAGTGGTGGCGCCCCAACCCCCTGATCGGCCCTGCTCTGTGTGTGACATGGTAGAGCCATAACCTCTCCATCGGCCCTGCCCCGAGTGTGACAGTGGTGGCGCCCCAACCCCCTGATCGGCCCTGCTCTGTGTGTGACATGGTAGAGCCATAACCTCTCCATCGGCCCTGCCCCGAGTGTGACAGTGGTGGCGCCCCAACCCCCTGATCGGCCCTGCTCTGTGGGTGATAGAGGGTGGCGCCCCAACCCCCCTCCACGGGCCTTGCTCTATGTGTGACAGGGTAGAGCCATACCTCTCCATCGGCCCTGCCCCGAGTGTGACAGTGGTGGCGCCCCAACCCCCTGATCGGCCCTGCTCTGTGGTTGATAGAGGGTGGCGCCCCAACCCCCCTCCACGGGCCTTGCTCTGTGTGTGACAGGGTAGAGCTATAACCTCCCCATTGGCCCTGCCCTGAGTGTGACAGGGTGCAGCGCCCCAACCCCCCTCCACGGGCCTTGCTCTGTGTGTGACAGGGTAGAGCCATAACCTCCCCATCGGCCCTGCTCCTCAACCCCCTGATCCGCCCTGCTGTGTGTGTGACAGGGGGCGGTGCCCCAACCCCCCAATCGGCCCTACCCTGAGCGTGACTGAGGGTGGCATCGCAACCTCCGGATCCGCCCTGCTCTGTGCATGACAGGGGGCAGTGCCCAACCCCCTGATTGGCCCTGCTCTGTGCGTGACAGGGGGTGGCGCCGCAACCTCCCCATCGACCCTGCCTTGAGTGTGACAGGGGGCGGGGCCCCAATCCCCCAATCGGCCCTACCCTGAGCGTGACTGAGGGTGGCATCGCAACCTCCCGATCCGCCCTGCTCTGTGCATGACAGGGGGCGGCGCCCCAACTCCCCAATCGGTCCTGCTCTGAGCCTGACCAGGGGCTGCACCTAGGGATTGGGCCTGCCCTCTGCCACCCGGGAGCAGGCCTAAGCCAGCAGGTCGTTATCTCCCGAGGGGTCCCAGACTGCGAGAGGGCACAGGCCGGGCTGAGGGACCCCCCCTTCCCCCCCCAAGTGCACAAATTTTTGTGCACCGGGCCCCTAGTTATTTATAATAGAAGCTGTATCTTAATTAGTGACAACAGAAGAAATATGTGTGGAAACTTATTCTACCTAGCATCTGTTACAGACACTCTGGGTTAGCTAAATAAGCGTATTGTTTTGTAGTGTGGGACTCCCGAATAAACTAAGTCTTGATTTTAGCAGTAGCCTCTGCTTAAAGAATCAGTCCTCTGACTAGGATAGGCTAATCCTTTATTAAATTGTGTCCTGAGTCCCCGTAGTTATTCTGCTTTCTGAGTGGCCAATGGAGCCTGTGTCTCATGGGCAGGAAGTGTAAGGATTGTATCTGTGTGATTTGCTTTCTTTCATCTGCTTACACACAGACAATTCAAGGAAGTACTTTGCTGTATACTTTATTTTTTTACACTGTTTTATTAAGCCTAATTATAACATTATTCTACTTGAATACCAACGTAGCAATAGCATTCATACTTTAATGCCTAATATTTAATTTTTATAGAAATGATATATCTTTATTAAACCACTCCCTGAAAATATAGATAGCATCATATATTGAATATATTTTAATGCCCAATCCCTTAGTCCCTTAACAGCAAAGACAACTGTGTTATGGGTTTGCAGTGAAATTAATCTTCCCTTTTAAGCCTCTCTCACCTATTGTGCTCTTATGTGACTTTTATCTCTCTATTTTCTTTCTCTTTCCCCTTTAGTTACTGGTCTTGAGAGATGGGTGAGTTTTCTTCTTTGAGATGATGGGGCAGGTATTGCCTGGGGATACTAGCTGGGTTTTACTCCTCTCTCTTGTCCACCCCATAGAACCGAATGTTCCATTATTTTGTCCTCTGCCCCCTTTCCCTTTTGTATAAGTGATTCACATGATGTTACCTCTCTGCGAGTTATTTATATGATATTATTCATAAGTTTATTGTTTGTTACTGCTTAAGAAGATGACTTTACAATGATATATTTAAACTGGATTGTTTGCCTTTTAGGAGTTAGGGAAAGAGGAAGCTCAAAGTGAGAAACAGATGAAAAAGAGTCCTTCACTAACTTCAGAAAAGAGGTTAAGCAGAGTACCATCAAAATCACTGGACTTGAATAAAAATGAGTATCTTTCTCTGGACAAAAGCAGCACTTCAGATTCTGTTGATGAAGGTAAAGAATTTCTTATAAATTTTAATATCATTTCAATTATATCTTTTAATGTTAATCTTTGTATTAGGTGTGTGCAGATTGAGAATTTAGTTGCATTAGGTACAGTCTCACTCTACAAAGAACCAAAAAAATGAAGGAAGTTAACAGAATATAGGGTGAAGAGGCTACTAAACCTAACTCATCTTCACTTTCCAGAAGCCGAATTTGAAAATCTCCATCACATTTAGCTTTTTTAAATCCCAAGCCTTCAGTCAATGGAAATGGAGTAGCAGTGGAAAGCAAATCTCAATAAAAATCTGTTACATTATAATTATACTTTCTTTTAACCACCAAAAATGAGAGGGGCGGGGGGAGGAGAGAGGGAGAGGGAGAGGGAGAGAGAGGTGGAAGTAGAGAATAAATATAAAAAGCAGTTGCTTAAAGGAACGATAGCAAATCATGTTCTCTCTGCTTTCTCTAAGTTAGTATCAATAACTTGGGCTTGTCATACTTATTAAGTGGGCAATTTAAGGATTTAAAATACAACTGTAAGATTATTGACATTGAAGCCAGTGGAGTAGGAAAGCATTGGGGAAGGTTCTGGGTAGTGATTGATTTCAAGTTGAGGAACGGGAACAATGCCTGGGTTTCTCCAGACCCGCTTTCCTACTAGCAGTGCTCAGAATAGTACCGGGGACATTGCCGTGGTTTAGATCTGTAGGACATATGAATGTGCTAGTCTAGTTGCTGTTTAGGTGAGACCTGGTTTGAGAACCCCTGAAATCTTTTACTATCATGAAAACCAAATCCATGAAAATCCACACTAAATCCCAGTCAAGTCTAAATCCAATCCAAATTAAACCCAAATCTAAAGTCAAATCTAAATTCAACCAAACCAAGGCCAAGTCCATGAAAACCCAATCCAAATCAGGTTAGACCTTGGTTTGGGAACCCTGAAGTATCTTTAATAAAACTAAATCCATGCTCTTAAAAACATAGGTAAAAATTCACTGTTTCCTAGAAAGTGCAGGCTGCGTTAAGAAGACAGTTGTTGAGTTCTTTTTGAAAAGATAGTTGAGAGGAAGTATCTTAAAGACATCCGGCTCCTAAATGATGGGATGCCTAGTGTTCTTACCTTTCATGCTTTGGTAGACAGCGGGTATGAATTAGTTATCCCCTGCCTGGCTGAACCTCTGACTTTAGGAAGATCTACTCTGGCACCCAGTGGCCAGATGGGTAAGTGACACCAAAACAAGGATTCTTTTTCCTTTTTCACCTGTTCTTTGTAACAACAGTGCAACATTCGGCCTCTGTTTGTGCAGGTTTTCTTTAATGTGTATGGGATAACTTTTTAATTAGATTACCATTTGCCAACAAATCAAGTACTGCTATTGCTTTCCCTAAGCAGGTTCCAAAATCTTGGGCTTATCAAATGTATTACGTGGGTTTTAGAATGAATCTATTTTTTTTGTTTGTTTGTTTCTGAAAGTTGTGAAGTTATGAAGACTCTTGAAGTCCATGAACTGGGGAGATGATGGGGAAGGTCAAAAGGAGTAAACCATCCCAAGAAATTTGGAAATATGTGTGGGGATTTAGAGGGAGCTAGGGAGATGGCAGATTAAATCAAGCCTCACTTTATTTAAAATGATAGTTTTTTTTTAAAATCTACTATTCTGAGCAGGTTGAGTGAGAAAATGAGAGGATTTCTTTTCTACCACATATATCCTATACTCCTTGGGAAGGAGGCACTGGACTGTTTTAATATAGAGGTTCCTTCTAGGCCCATGTAAACTTTAGAGGAATCAACAAAGCAGAGCATCATAAACTACCTTCCGAGGGGCCTGAAATACTTCCAGCACAGTCCCCTTGCTGTGAGTTCACTGGAGCCCCGCTAGGGAGAGCCTGGAATCTGCTGCGACTAGCTTCTCTTTCAAAGCTCTTACTCTGCACTAGGAAATTTAGACCCCACCAAGAGTGAAGGTTCCCTTTTTGGGGATATTCCTGTACATCCGGAAGCTGGTTTGGGGCTTTCAGCTGCTGAACAAAAGGCTAGCTAGGCATTGTGTTTTAATCTGTTAAACCATATCAGTACATTAAAACTTAGATATATAATAATTCACAGACAAAGCTACAGAACTTTGTTTCTTTAGAGGGTTGTTGCTGATAGACTTTCCTAGCTCACTATTTGCCCACTTTTGGGGAGGAGTTCAAACCATCTGAGAAGCTGCTGGGAGTTTCCTGGCAAATGAAGGTGAGTGGACACCATGTAATGTATCCACATCCACAAGTACTAGGAGATTATGGCTGTGTTTTCAAGGCTCTAATATTTCTGTTGCTTTCAGGATTTGCTTCTTCCACATGCCCTGCTCTGTCATGCCAGGGGTAGTCTGTGAAGCATCTGCCCAGGAGGTGGAGCCTTGAGTGGGAGCAGACAAACTAGCTCATGGCCTGAGACACCTGCGCTGTGTCATGTGATAGAAGTTAAATTTAGTTTTGTATAGCGGAGGCTTCCCTAACCAAAGTGACTTATGCCGAGAATGGAAACTAAGGCAAAGATTAAGTGGGGGGGAGGAGCGCATAAAAATAGCAAAATTGGAATCCATGGTCTACAGCTGACAGAACAAGATGAGTTAGAGGCAAAGCCATGCAAAGAGAAACAGGAATCAGAATATCGAGTGATGCTTATTAATTAATAAAGGTGAGGACAAGTATACCTCTGGGGAAAGCCAAAGAAAAAGCTATGACATAGTCTAGCATGTCAGGCAAGCAGCTTAACGGGGTAACCCTGACACCGTTACCAGAGTTAGGTTTTTGAACAACACTATCAAATTAAACGTGGCTTTTCAGGTGTAAAGAAAGCCCTCAAACTGAGTCAAGAAGACGCAGGTCACCAGTTTTTAGAAAATGGAAGAAGATATAACAAACTGTGTCCTCAGTCCCTCAGTGAAGCTCCGAGTCACTTGCTTTTCTTGCATGTCTACTTTCATGCTCCTTCAACACACTGTCAGCATGTTCCAGTTTTATTCATGTCCGTGTCCTTTTCCGATCTATCTGTCCCACTTTCCCCACCATTTCCACTGGCCACTTTCAAACTGGTATGTTGAAGTGATAGCTCTTCTTCATTGGAAATGGTGACCTGCTGTGACGTTGAGCAGTGCTCCTTTCCCCATTTAAATAGCAGCTGCCAGCTCAGGAGGTCACAGCAATGCTAATGGTGATGTTACTTGGATAGGAGGCTCTAAAATACCATGAATTTCATACATAAACTAGAGGCCTAGTGCATGAAATTTTGTGCACTGGTGTGTGTGGGGGGGGTCCCCTCAGCCCGGCCTATGCCCTCTCGCAGTCTGGGACCCCTCACTCCTACCACCCACCTACAATGGAGGCAGGAGAGGCTCCCGCCACCACCGCAGCCGCTGCACTCACTAGCTGTGAGCCTGGCTTCTGGCTCAGCGGCACTCCCCCTGTGGGAGCGCACTGACCACCAGGGGGCAGCTCCTGCGTTGAACATCTGCCCCCTGGTGGTCAGTGTGCATCATAGCAACCGGTAGTTCCTGCTGTTCAATCAATTTGCATATTAGGGTTTTATTATATAGGATAACCCCAGGTGGAAATAGTTGATTTCATGTACTTACTTCTTCAAACAAATTTACATACCAGAGGTATTATTGTTAATTTCCTTTAGTGATACCACAGATTCTGTTTTTATCATTTATGATATAGAGCAATTTATCTCATAAGGGAGCTTAAATGAAATATGAAAATATTATATTGAAATGCCTATATGAGAGGGATTTGTTTCCTTCTTAAATGTGAACAAGAACTTTACTTGTGAAAAATTATAGCTCCAGGGCTCCTCAGAGAAATGGTTGCTTCTAGGGCTGGGATGGGGAATATATATAATGAGCCTGGAGTGTCTCGTAGTGCCAGAAAATAAAGTACCTAAAATAAAAGGGAGGCGCGACCAAGGGACACAGGAGTCCACCTGAAAGAGCTCCTGATGGCCAAATAAAAAAGTTGGAGCAACAAAATAAATAATTCTCATGGACTAGAGAATAGAGTAAGTTCACAATGATATAAATGATTGAATAAATACACAATGGAGGAGAAAACACAAATCTCCCGCACAGAGTTCCAAATAATGTATGTAGATACTCCCCCTTCCAGGAGGTGGAGGGTAATTCTCTCCTTGAGTGTGGACTGAACGTAGTGACTCATTCCTAACAAATCGACTGTTGGAGGGGGAATATGGTAGCTCTGCAATGGAGAAACCTGCCAGACACAACCTTAAACAAGCGATCAAGGTTAGCATCATCACAAATCATGTTGACATGTCTACCCCCACCTCCCCAGTTTGATGTGGAGGGCACTTCACCTTTGTGGTGTTCTTTCCCCAAATCCACAGCCCTGGTCTAATCATGAGGAACCCTCATGAGCCCAGAGTGAGTGACATGCTATAAAACATCTCACCAGTGCTCTTCAAATGTGTTAAGGCCATAAAAAAAAAAAAGGCAGGAGGAGGGACTGTCATAGATTGGAGGAGATTAATGAGATATAACAAGTAAATGCAACATGGTATTTTGGATTGGATCCTAGTTCAGAAAAGGACATTATTGGCTGGGGGTGGGGGGGAGAGTATTAAAGCCTAGTTTAGTTAATTGTACATCTACAATTACTCAAAAATAAGATGATTAAAAGTATGGTTGCAAATTCAGAGTTCTATAAATAAAAATAGACCCTAAGGTATTTTTAGTGTTTTCAATAGCCACTAAACAAATTTACATACCAGAGGTATTACTGTTAATTTCCTTTAGTGATATCACAAATTCTAAATTTGTTCAATCAAAAGTAGTTATTTCATACTCATTGTCAAGCATTATGTCAAGCACATAATGTACATTGGTGTTTAAAGTCAACATGGTCCCTACTCACATGGAACTTAGAGTTCAATGCAGGAGAGAGACAATAGGCAAGTCAATAAGCCAACAAAAATATAATTACAAGTTGGGATAAGTTCTGTGAAGAAATGAGCTGGATCAAGAGAATCACCTGTACTTACTTGTATTCTTTGTGAATATCTGAATTATTTTTTACAATGAACATATATTACTTCTATGTCAGAAGGGCTATTTATCAAGCCTAATTGGGAAGCTGCCTCACAAAATCTTAGCAAGTTGTCTAGTTTCAGTGATTCATTTCTATGCAGAAGGAGCCATTATTTGAAATTGCAGTGGAGAGCTTTTGCCTACAGGAGTAAGTCAATATTTACTTGATATCTCTAAGTTCTGTGCATCTATAGCAAAGTAGAGAGACAAATCATTTAATGATGGAGAACAAGCAATAGTTGGGATGAAGACAGAGCTAGAAAGGTTTTCTGATTCTTAGACCAGTCTTTTACTTTCCCAAACTGCTTCCTGTGGTGTAATACAGGCGGATGCTCTACACAGACAATTCTTAGAACTTGATTTCTGAAATATAGGGAGTTATGGGCACAGTTTCCATTTTGTATTGATGGGGCATAATCCTTGAAATAATAAATAACCTCAGTCCTGAAATCATTAAAATTACATACTGGATTGCTTGACTCTATTTCCCTTACTTTACCAGGCTCCTATGCCTAGCTGTCTTTTCTTTCTGATTATTCTAAGTTAAACTCCTCGAAGTATAAATAGAGGTTAAGTTTGTGTGTTTTGGAGCTGTAGTGATTTCCAGTTCCAATTCAGCCACTCCCTAACTGTGGAGCTTTGGCGATCACTCCGTGCCTCAGTTTGCTCATCTATGCCATGGAAACGATGTTGACACCGCTTATCTCGCACGATTGCTGTGAGGATGAGTGAATATTTGTAAGGTGCTTAGCACCATGTATGGCATATAGTAAGTGCCACAGAAGCATGGGCTATTTTATAGAATGTTCCCTAGGACTATGAGGAGAGGTGAGCAGATACTGCTTCTTTAATTGTGGCCAGTAGTTTTCAACCTAATTATCATTATTAGGTTCCCAGAAAAAAATGTAATATTTCATTGGACATTATTTAGCTTTGAAGCATACTTTTCAGAAGGATTTCTTTTTTTAATGTGTGGCATTAAGAATAGGGTGTGAATACAGTGTTACCTGACTTGGGGGAGTCAGCTCTGAGAACGTATTCAGGCTAGTGAGTGAGTCAGTGCAGCAGGTACTAGAGCCATTCACACTTTATATGTTTGCTGACTGCATGAGCGCTCAGAAATGCGGCCTGCTAAGTGTGGTGGTATATACTGCTCCACGCATCTCAGTTTTGCCCTTGAAACCTTTGAAATATTCTTTTGAAGGATACATTATGGGAGTTTGATATCATTCAAAGTTAAATATTTCTCTATCTTTTGGGTATTGACAATTGAAATATTGATCATTATAGTTTAATTAACTATATACTCTTATGTATAGTTATACATCATGCATACGTATGTACACCAATTTAGAGTTTTTAATAGTGCCCTGAATGTGCTGATCACTGTAATCACATTTAAAAACTATTTTGTACCACAAATAAGCAAACAAAACCAAACCTTAAAATTACCTTTCCTTGTTTTCTTCTCTTATGGTTCTGTTTTTCCCCCCCACAGAAAATATTCCTGAGAAAGATCTTCGTGGAAGACTTTATATCAACCGCGTTTTTCACATCAATGCTGATAAAATGTTTGAATTGCTCTTCACCAGTTCACGATTTATGCAGAGATTTACCAATTCTAGAAATATAATAGGTTGGTTTTTGTGTTCTTATCTGACAAATTTGGAAATATTTTATTCTCTCTAGAAGGTGATATATATAAAGTGATTTACATTGTCAGGGGGGAAATTAGGTTCTGACATTACTATTGTGATATATAAACTAGTGTTTAAGTGTTTTGATTAAATTCACATATAAACAATAGTTGTCCAATTAGTCAGATCCTACCTACGATTCCATTCAGACCCTTTGAAAACTAAAACTCTATTTATTTATTAATGTAGCAGTTCAGTTGAGTTGAACCCATTTTAAAGGGGTGATTGTGGAACAGCTGGGTGCTAGTAGAGTGTAAATTGGTACAATCACTTTGCAATATGGTTTAGCAGAATCTACTAGAGCTGATCCTAGACCTTCTCTCTGACTCAGCAATTCTACTACTAGGCATATATTTTTCAGAAATGGGTACATGTGTACCATGAATGACATGTACTATTATTCATAGTAGCATTATTTATAATGCCCCAAAACTCAAAAAAGCCCAAATGTCCACCAGTTCTAGGCACAAAAAATAATTGTTTATTATTCATAGTAGAGTAGCAAAGCATTTTCTAACTGTTATTAGAGTCTTGTGATTATATAAAGAATTTCATAGTTTAAAAAAATCTATTATCTCTTCGGAATCTATTTTGTATTTTCTTGCTATTCACGTTTGCCTGTTGAACTTGACCTTTCAGAAGAGTTGGATACATTATTTCTCTTAATTTTTTAAGACGAAGCCTGTTGATACCGCATTTTGAATCACAACTGTGTTTAGTGTCCTTCATCACTTCTGGCTTCAGTGTGGATGAATATATGTGCTATCTGGTGTTGTAAGTGGCTTTGGGAAGCAAAGGCTTCTGGCTAGTTCTAAATCTGAACTGTTATAGGCATATTGTTATTTAGACCTAGAATTACTCGGAAGGTTTTCTCCAAAAGAGAGAATGTGTTTATGATTGCACATCATTATGATGTCTTCTGAACTTGTTACCCGGTAATCAGTTATATTTCTTGATAATGGATTTCAAAGGCTTCTTTTGAAAAGTATTGTGGCCCTGGCTGGTGTGGCTCTGTTGGTTGGAACACTGTCCTGTGCACCAAAAGGTCTGCCTGTTTGAATCCCAGTCAGGGCACATGCCCAGGTTGTGGGTTTGATGCCTGGTTGGGGGGCATGTGGGAGGCAACCGATTGATGTTTCTCTCTCTCCCCCAACGTCTCCCTTCCCCTCTCCAAAATCAATAGAAATATATGTTTTAAAATATTTTGAATATAATGAAAATGTTTTCATAGTCAATTTGTAGATTTAATCTAATCAGCACTAAAATGGCTACAACTGGATCTAATTATAATTTTTTTAAATTAGGGAGCTTTTAAATTGGTTTTCTTTTAAGCCTTTGTTTATAGTTATATGACTACTTCTGTATTTCAAAGCTTAGTTTTGTCCTTTTATTCAACTTTTTAACTTTGAAAAGATGTAAATCTTCAGAAAAATTTCATGAATAGTCTAATAAAATACACATACCTATCACCTAGCTTCACCAATTTTTTTTATTGTGATAAAGGTATGAAGATAAGATACCATTTTAAAGTATACAATTTAGTGGTATTAAATATATTAATATTGTTGTGCAGCCATCACCACCACCCAGCTCCAGAACTTTTTTCATTTTCCCAAACTGAAACTCTGTACCCATTAAACAATAATTATCCATTACCCCCTCCTCCCAACTCCTGATGATCACTATTCTGCTTTCTCTTTTAATTTGACGAGCTAGGTACTGCCTATAAATGGAATCATACTATATTTGTCTCTTTGTAAGTGGCTTATTTCACTTACCATAATGTATTAAAGGTTTATCCACGTTTTATCATGTGTCATAACTTCATTCCTTTTAAAGGCTGAATAATATTCCATTGTATGTATATACCACATTTAGTTTATCCATTCATATATTGATGAAGTTCTGAACTGTTTCCACTTTGTGTGTGTTAATCCTCACTTGAGGATATTTTTTCATTGCTTTTCAGAGAGAATGCAAGGGAGGGAGAGAGCGGGGAGAGAAATGGAGGGGAGAGAGAGAAAGAGGAATAGAGGGAGAGAGAGAGAGAAAGAGAGGGGGAGAGAAAAGAGAGAGAATTGTTGTTAATCCTCACCTGAGGATTTTTCCCCCAAATTCTTTTCAGAGAGAGTGGAAGGGAGGGGGAGAGAGAGAGAGAGAGAGAGAGAGAGAGAGAGAGAGAGAGAGAGGTGTGAGAGACACATTGACTAGTTGCCTCCTGCATGCGTCGGGAATAGGGGCGGGGAGCGAACCACAACCCAAGTAAGTGCCCTTGGCTGGAAATCAAACCATGACCCCTTGGTGACCACACTGGCTAGGACTGTTTCCACTTTTTGGTTATTGTGAATAATGCTGCTGTAAACACTGATGTACAAATATCTGTTTGAGCCCATGCTTTCAATTCTTTTGGGTACATACCTAAAAGTGGAATTTCTGAATCATAAGGTAATTCTTTGTTTAATTTTTTGACTGTTTTTCATAGTGGCGACATCGTTTTACATTCCTACCAGCAATGCATAAAGATTGCAGTTTCTCTACATCCTCACCAAAATGTTATTTTCATTTTTTGTGTGATAATAGCCATCCTAATAGGTGTGAAGATTCACCAATTTTAAACCTTATTAATCAAAGGATTCTTAAAGTATTTGTTCTGAAATTCCTGATTTTTATTATTTCAACTCAATAAATTAAAATGGCTCTCTTGCCTTTTTTTTTGTATGCTGTTGCCATTTTTCTTAAAATTTCATCCCATATTTTTATACCTTGAGCTTTACTCAGGTATTGGGGAACTTGACTTTTCCAAGATGTTGTGAGTTAGATGATGTCATGGCACATGAGACTCAATAGGTTTGTTGGTAACATTGGTGAAAATACAAGTAGAAGGCACTTTTTGTTATCCTTGTTGATGGCTGCTTTGTTGAATAGTTTTTTTTTTTAATTAAATCTTTATTGTTCAGGTTACATTTGTTCCTCTTTTTTTCCCCCCCATAACTCCGATGATGTCATGGCACATGAGATTCAGTAGGTTTGTTGGTAACATTGGTAAAAATACAAGTAGAAGGCACTTTTTGTTATCCTTGTTGATGGCTGCTTTGTTGAATAGTTTTAACAACAGCATTCAACAATATCTTTCAATTCTATTGCTGATTCACAATGGATTATTTGTATAATTTTTCTGAAACAGGCTGGCATATGACCAAAGTAACCTTTGAATAGCATTTTAGAATTTTACAGCTTTCATGTAAAGAAATAATTTGTATAGCAAATTCTGGATGATATATTCCATGGTTTGTGATGTTG
Source organism: Myotis brandtii (assembly GCF_000412655.1). Classification (NCBI taxonomy): domain Eukaryota; kingdom Metazoa; phylum Chordata; class Mammalia; order Chiroptera; family Vespertilionidae; genus Myotis; species Myotis brandtii. The sequence continues at coordinate 190,423 of NW_005365599.1, read as the reverse complement.
CTTTTTTAATTCAGTTGTAAGATTCTTCCATATACTCAGAAGGCAGCTTCAGGGTCCCTCTTTAAATCCCTAGACCTAGCTGTATGAAAGAAATAAAGTAAAATTGGGTAGATCATAATGCCTGGCTTCATTCCTCTGATGATAGGTAATGGGTTAACTAAAGGCTCTTATATCTTAGGATGCTATGAATAGCAGCCAGACGACAAATTGCCCAAGTCCATTTGTGCTAACAGCATTAGATGATTGAGTCAGATCTTTGAATAGTTCCTGATGCTGTTACCTCTACTTTACTAGTCTTTGGCTTGTAAGATGACCTTGCTGTATAGTGCTATATTCTAAAGATACATTCGGTTCAAAGTGTGTTTCTACTCACTGTGTTGTTGCTAAGCAAATAAAAGAGAATTTTGACGAAGGTCTTGCTATAAATACAGAGAGATTATCCTGTAGCGTGTGCTACATAGGCTACATAGTTATTTGTATTCCTTCACCCCCTCCTTATTTAAAGATTTCAGCAGCTAAGCCATTAACATTATATGACTTCTCATTGACATGATTTCTCCACAAGTTGGGATCCAGGCCACATTGTTGTATAAGGACACAAGGCTTTGTCTTAAATGATGGGAATGCTGAGTGTTTTTTGGTCTCTGTTTGATAAGGCTGGTGCTATCATTTCTTTTTGTAGATTATGGAGGAGTTATTTATTTTTAAATGTTTTTATTGATTTGAGAGAAAGAGAGAGAGAGAGAGAGAGAGAGAGAGAGAGAGAGAAACATTGATGAGAAAGAGAAACACACTCCCTGCACACCCCCTCCTGGGGATCGAGCCCACAAACCTGAGCATGTGCCCTGACCGGGAATGGAATCAGCGACTTCTCGGTGCATGGGATGACACTTAACCACTGAGCAACACTGGCAAGGGCAGTAACTGGGGACTTTAAAAAGAAGCCTACAGATGAACCAACTTTTACTTTATCTTAGAAAGAAAAGTAAAAAAAATGTATTAATAGACAACACTTACAGAGGAACCTCTGGCCCGTGGGCCATATAAGGCCCGTGAAATCATATGGTCTGGCCCTGCCAAGGCATTAGGGGTGAATTGATGAAATGTTTGACCAAATATAGCAGGCTAATTTTTAAGTTGACCTCCAAATGATGTTATAAATATCAAATGGCCCTTAGCAGGAAAAAGTTTCCCCACACCTGATAGAAGTAAATAGATCTTATATGTCACATATAAGAAGAGTGCCTAACAATTACTTTTACTTTTGGACTGGTCAAAAATAAAATTTAAATAATTCAAAAACTACCTCTTTCATTCATTTCAAGTCATACCCTTCAGATTTCTAGAACTAACTCATTTATGCTTGCTGTGAATAGATGTAGTATCTACCCCTTGGAATGTGGAACCTGGAGGCAATCAACTGAGAACCATGACCTACACCATAATTCTTAATAATCCGCTCACTGGGAAGTGCACCACTGCCACAGAAAAGCAGGTATGTCCCCTCATCAGTATTCCAGAAGAATCACACATGTGGGAAGAGAGAAAATGCCTTTCCCAGTCACCAGTTCACAAAACAATGTCAACAAATAAATGGCAAGAGGAAAAGGGAGCAGAAACTGTTATAGATTAAAAGAGACTTAAGAGGCATTTCAACCCAATCCTAATTCAAACAAACCACCTGTAAAGTCCTCATGAGATTTAAGAAATTGTTAACTTTTTGTCTGTAATGGTATTATAACTATATTTTAAAGGAAAGAATATTTATCTTTTAAAGAGACATAATGAAAAATTTATAAAGAGATAAACATATTTATGTGTTTACTAGAGGTCCGCTGCACGGATTCGTGCACGGGTGGGATTTGGCCAGCCTGCCCCATCAAGGCCAATCAGGCCGGGCCAGCTAGAGGAAGGGGACTCCAAGGTTGGCCCTGTCCCCCAATCAGGGTGGGGGGCCGATCGGGGCCGGTTGGAGGGAGGGGCCCTGGGCAGTTGGCGGGCCGCCCCCCCACCCCCCCGTTGAACTAAGGTTGAACTCCCAGTCAAGGGGACAATTTGCATATTACCATTTTATTATATAGGATGCATGAAATTCTATTGATGTCTGGGATATTCTTTAAAAGTAACTAGCCAGGCAGAGGATGGTGTGTGTATGTGTGTGAGAGGGATTGTAGGACTGGGTATAGATGAAACAGGACTAGGCAGAGTTAATGTTGTTGAAGCTGGTTGATGAGCTTATGAGGGGTCATTATGCTTAATTTCTACTCTTGTGTATGTTTGAACCTTTTATTTTTATTTTTAAAAAAAATATATTTGGTATGTGCCTGCAACCAAGGTACATGCCCTTGACCGGAATCGAACCTGGGACGTTTGAGTCCGCAGGCCGATGCTCTATCCACTGAGCCAAACCGGTTAGGGCTGTTTGAACCTTTAAAAAAAAAAATAAGTGGGTTTAAAAAAAAACTCTAATGGCAGGGCTGGAGTGGCTCAGTTGGTTGAGTGTTGTCCTGTACACTGATTCCGTTCCCATGGGGTACATATAGGAGGCAACTGATCAATCAATCTCTCTCTCTCTCTCTCTCTCTCTCTCTCCATGTCCTCAGGTGAGATTAAAATAATAATAATAATAATAATAATAATAATAAAATAAAAAGAACGCTATTGGAATTTGATTTGCAGAATCATGCCAAGGGTTAGGGTCAAATAACTAGACGGCTGCTGTGACATGGGGAAGAGATGATAAGATATTTAATACCCCGCTCAGTGCCAGCATGGCACTGTTTTATAGCAGAGCTTGTGTTTGGCCAATTTGTGTTGAAGTATAGTGCATCTGTTGTGCAAATAGTTTGAAAATATCTGTTAACATCTGAACTAATTATGCTATTGTAGTTTTGTCCACCAGTGTTAAAAATGTCTTAAATTTTTTTTCAAAAGAATTTCAGACAATTAAGAAAAGTTTGGTATTTTGGTATGAGATTCTTTGATAACCTTAGAGAATAAGTATAAAAGGTATGATTGCAGTAAGAAATTTTTGGCCAGCAACCACTTCAACCTGTTTAGGAAAAGCAGTTTTTTGTTTGGTGGCCTGCTTTTTTGGTGAAGGGTAGTTTTATGAAACTTTGATGAATTTGGGGGTAGGGTCCTTAATTTGTTCAAACGATTTTTGAATTGTTTCCTAACAGGAACATTTAAAATTCTTTATAAACTATACATATTAAATATACATAAGAGATTATATGGCTGCTTTCTCCTCCTCATGTCTAAAAGGAAGAAAAATAATTACACTATGAAATAGCGGAGAGGAAGCAAATACCATTTCGGCAGGCCCCTTCTTCTCAGTTCACAGACAGCACAGCCAACGTGGAGGCTTTTCTGGCTTTGTACATAGGCTTGGCATGTCTTTTGTAGTTTCTGAAAAAGAATTCTAATATATATGTTCGGAATGGGCAAGGAATCTGATATATTAAACATGCACATGCAAAATAATTTTATTGTATTTTGGCAGACACTGTATAAAGAAAGTCGGGAAGCACAATTTTATTTGGTAGATGCAGAAGTGGTGACGCACGATGTCCCCTACCATGACTACTTCTATACCGTGAACAGATACCACATCTTCCCATCTTCTGAGCAGAAATGCCGGTTGAGGTGAGCTACTGCAGATGAATGTTTTAGTCCGGAGAGATAGGTTAGATTATGCTCTGGTAACAAAGTAGTAGTCCTAAGACCTTAGTGGTAGCTTTCCACAACAAAGCTTTATTTTTCATTCAAATTACACATCCACCGTTGGTCAGCAGAGAGAGGGGGCTCCTCCCTCCACATCCAAGCCCATGGAGGTTCAGACATCCTGGAGCTACACAACCCAAGAGTATGTGTCATTTCAGCTGCTACAGAAAGAACTGTGCTCGCAATTCAGTAGCCAGAACTAAGTGCGGGACCCTGTTTAATGGCCAGGGCCCTGGGAGTTCTAGAGGAGCACATGGTCGCAATGGGAAAGAAGAAATGTCGGTGCATTAAAGTTAATGATGTGCCATCAGACACTTGGCCTAGTCTTAGCCAATGTACTTATCGTCAACTAATTTATGAGCACTGGAGATTTTTTATACAAGGCGCTTAGAAAATTTAGACTTAATTTTGAGCTTTTTCTGCTATTTAAGTAAAGGAACTTCTGGGTGAGAGAAAGGAAAGAAATAAAATGTCAAGTACTTAGAAGGAAAATTTGATGACGTTATTAATCATACATAGTAATTTTTGAAAGAAGTCATTATCAGTGAACACATTTTCTTTTATAATCTAAATGACTTTAAATCCTTTCAGTTCCCCACGGAATACAATCTTATATTTAATTGCAATGTTAATATAACTAAATTCTGTCTTGTAAATAAATATTATTCTTATCCTGTTAGAGTTTCCACAGACGTGAAATACAGAAAACAGCCATGGGCCATTATCAAATCTGTAATTGAGAAGAATTCCTGGAGTTCATTGGAAGACTATTTCAAACAGCTTGGTTTGTTAATTTCTTGATTTATATATTTTTGTAAAGATAGCATTTATTAACAAAATGGACTAATTATTAATTTGGATTCATAGCAGAAACTGGTAGATGATGTTGGAATGACTCCCACTGAAGTGTGGTTATGACTACCCCACTTGGAATTTCAAACTTCTAATTTTCATTGGTCTAACAAACACTTACATAATTCTTACTGTAAGCCAGATATTGCTCTATGTGCTTTATAAATATCAACTCATTACAACCTATGAGCTAGGTATTACTATTTTTTTCCATTTTACTAAACAAGAAGTATTGAAACACAGAAGAAGAGGTTAAACGATTAGCCCAAGATCACAGTTAGGAGATGTCACACTTGCCTGACTCTGCAGGGAGCCAAGGAAGCTGACTGTAGTGAGGGCCTACATACTGGATCACACATGTGCACCAGTACTTGTTAATGTATGGACAGTTCTCAGCCCACATCTGCCTTACCAACGCAGCTTTCCTGGGTTTGTGCAGGCCCACTGCACAATGGTATAATGTACATGCATGAATTTTGTGGAGGTGGGTACTAGACTGGGGGAAGTAATACAATAATTCTGCTTGGATATTCCTTAAAATATACATGAGAAAAAAATATACCTACATGAGCATAATTAATTTTAGTTAAAGCAAAGCTGGTGGTCAGTCAACTCGGGTAATTTGCCTATCATCCTCTAGATTATTGATTGTTTTATTTCCTTGCTTTTCTTTCTTTGGTTATTTCATTATTAAACTCCTAATCAGGAGCAAAGAAAATGAAAATCAAAAATTAGTTTGGCCACTGGATAATGAGCTTCTAATGAAAAAAACTTGTAAAGGTAAAAGTTGAAACAATTGACAAAAAATGAGTTTTTTAGGTTGTTTGCAGATTTTCTTTATTAGGGCTTCCTTTTTTGCAAACCCTTATTGTAAATTAGTACTATTATTTGCTACTCCTTCCTTTGAAATTGACCATCAGGTACCATAATCTATCTTGGAAATCTTTCTGATGATCTAATATTAGTGGGTAGCCTGTTGTTTCTATAACTGAAATCGTTACATTAATATTTAATATAGTACATGGCAAATTTGCTCTGATGATCCCATCATTTATTAATAGAGTTCATTCTTCCTAGAATAATGAAGCCTTATTATGGGATCACTGTATTCTCTAAAACTTTTCATTAAGAGTAAGGTTTGAATGTAGGCCATAAGAACCCAAGTAATTGTTAAAGAAAGTTTCTAAGGCTTAAAAAAAACCAAACAGAACACAAAACCAACACCATATCCACTGTATCTTACAGTTGAGAAGCTTTCTCTAATACCTAAAGATTTTTTTTCTTCTTAGAATCAGATTTGTTAATGGAAGAATCTATGTTAAGTCAGCCCATTGAAGACCCTGGAAAACTTAGTGGCCTACGAAGGAGAAGGCGGACATTCAACCGAACAGCAGACACGGTTCCTAAACTTTCTCCTCAGCGTTCTTCTGGAGACGGGGGTTTAGATGACAAAGGGGATACTGCAGGTAGCTATTATCTGGTGGAAGATTTTAGTTTACTTATATGAAGCAGAATATGTCTCTTGAGCAGTTGCAAAATAGCAGGCGTATGGTCAATTGGAGTATCTTATTGGATCACATGGCATTTTAAAAAATGGACATTTTATTAAAAACTCAGACCTGACAGCCCTGGACCAAATCCTTTCATAGCAACAGTTAGTTGGAACTTAATAGTAGCTGCTGCATTAGACCATGTCCCCAGTCACCAGTCCCCACCACTTGTCCCGGCTGCTGGACACTTCGCTCATTAATTTCCTGCTCAGCACTTACAGACATTTGATTTCTACCCTTGAATGTACTACAGTGATTATATGTTTTAATTCTTATATACTGTCAAGGCCAGTCCAGCAAAATTACAAAGATGGAACTTCTTTATTTTTTTAATCCTCTCCTGAGGACATTTTTCCATTCATTTTTAGAGAGAGTGGAAGAGAGGGAAAGACAGAGAGAAACATTGATGTGAGAGAAACACATTGATTGGTTGCCTCCTGCACACACCCTACCAGGCTCCAATCTGGGGAGGAGTCTGCAACCAAGGTATGTACCCTTGACTGAGATTGAACCCTGGACCCTTCGGTCCGCAGGGTCTATCCACTGAGCAAAATGGGCTAGGGCGGAATTTGACTTTATTATCCTCACTGCTCTCAATGTTGAAGACATCCTGCCTATACTAACGTTATTTCCTCCCTCTTGGAATTCTAAAGCTGCAATACTTTCTCGTCCTTCTACATTATAAAATGCTCTTCTAAGGCTATTTTCCCCCCGCTTTTTAAAAATAAAAAAAAAAATATTTAATGTTGACATTGCAGGTGTCCCCCTTTCCTCCCCTTTGCCCACATCCACTCACTCCCGCCTCCCCCTCCCTTGGCCTTCTTATTTCTCAGTGTGACTATGTTCAAGCCAATGGCCCAGTTTTGGAATTTCAAAGTATGGGCAATAGAGAACAGGCAAAGATGACTTAAAATTTTTTTAAAGGAGGGAAGTATTATACATAAACCTAGCTCAAATATTGTTTGCCGAGATAGAATTCAGCTAGAGATCATACATGATGTGTTGAATTGCATATTTAATTTTAGAGCAAATTAATTTGTAGTATAGGCCAAATTTGGAGGATTCATGTAAGTTTTCCTTTTGTAGATGTGTTTCATATTACTCAGGATATCAGAAACCACGAAAAGAGCAGGGAATTCACCCTAAGTCACTTTGTCTTCAGAAATAATTTTTAAAAATCTCTTTTCTAGTTCTTTTCAAATGAAATTAAAATTTGATTGGTTGTAATCATCATCCTGATTTTAATGCAGCCTTCTTTGTGTGTGATCTGTAGGAAAGAAAAAAGAAACGGAAAGCTATCACACCGCCCTTATTGTGGTGATGAGTATTTTGTAAGTATTTATTTTGAATACTTATTTAGCTTATGATTTCACTTTTAACAGTTTACAAAAAGATTGATGCATTTGTATATTATTATGTAGAACTTGCCACTATTGGACCAGTTTGGGCCTACAGATACAGTAATTTTATTTATTTTTTTAAAAATGTATTTTATTGATTTTTTACAGAGAGGAAGGGAGATGGATAGAGAGTTAGAAACATTGATGAGAGAGAAACATCGATCAGCTGCCTCCTGCACACTCCCCACTGGGGACGTGCCCGCAACCAGGGTACATGTCCTTGACCGGAATCGAACCTGGGACCCTTGAGTCCGCAGGCTGACGCTCTATCCACTGAGCCAAACTGGTTAGGGCGATACAGTAATTTTATAGTCTTCTGTTTCATAGTTGTTGATGTATGATTTTCAGAAGAATTATTAAATTTATAAATTATAAAACAAAATGTTTTTATTTTTTAAACTAATTTGATTGATTTCTTGTGTCATAAGTTTTTATGAGATGTTCCATAAATTTAAACGGAATATCTATATATATAAAAGCCTAAGCGACCATTATGATGGAATGACCAGAACGACCAGTCCGCCAGTCACTATGATGCACACTGACCACCAGGGGGCAGATGCTTAATGCAGGAGGTGCCCCCTGGTGGTAAGTGTGCTCCCATAGGGGGAGCGCCACTCAGCCAGAAGCTGGGCTCACAGCTGGCGAGCACAGCTGCAGTGGCGGGAGCCTCTCCCGACTCCGCGGCAGCACTGCCGAGTGGGGAGCGATGGCAGCAGGCCAAGATGAGCGGCACGGCGCCTGGCCCAGGTATGGGCTCCTCCCTGGCCGCCTGCTGCTTGGCGCACTGCTACATCCCTTGGGAGATGTCTGACTGCCATGGGAACCAGGCCTAAACTGGCAGTTGCACATCCCCCAAGGGGTCCCGGATTGTGAGAGGGTGTAGGCCAGGCTGAGGGGACACCCCTCAGTGCGTGAATTTCTTGCACCAGGCCTCTAGTTTATTTTTATATGCAGACTGGTGAAATCCCAATAATGCTATATTACTCTTTTTTATTAGACCAGTAATCCTTGCCCTTTACTGTGAATAAGAATCACTTACTAAAATGTAGATTTCTCAGTTCCAGTTTCAGAGATTGTGTGTAGGTCTTGAGTAGGGATCAGGAATCAGTAATTTAAAATACTGCAGGTTATTCTGATGAAAGTGGTCTGAGGGTCACATGAAGAGAAATATGTAGTGGGCAATTAGTGTGAATCTCAGAGTGTTCTACAGGAGTCCATTTAGCCAGTCATGTTTAGAGTGCTGTCATCTACATGGCCATATGTGAATCTTGAGGTAGTCCATTAGATTCTATTTAATTGGTTCTGACAGAGTGATATACTCTGGAATTTTTTTGGAATGAAGTTCTTATATCAGCTGTTTTTTCTAATTACAGATTTCAGAACATAGGAAATAACTGTTGTGCCTTTGAGTTTTATAAAAAGGTTTTCATATTCTGGTTAAGTCAGTTTGCCATGACAATTGTGAATAGTAAATATTATTAATGGTCTTTTGTATTATTACTTTGCAGAAAGTTTATACTCAAAATGTTGAAATGTTCATCTATGTATCATTTCAGTGCCATAATAATTTCATAATTTGATTTTCTTGCTACTACATTAGTTTTCATTTTAAAAAAAATCCTCTTCTTGATGGATAAAGGAGAATACTGTATATTTTTAAGGGCAAATCAATTTTAACAGAAAAAAAATGAGATATGCTACCTATATATTTGCATATATGTGTAATAAGAAATATATCCATTTACTTGAAAGGCTGCTGTGAGAACCAACAGAGTAAGTTCATGTAGCATGTAACATTTTATATCTGATACAATTAATATATATTTCAGATATGATACTTTCTTTGTCCAAGTTGAACTTGTGGAAATTTTTGCTGAATGGTTATTTTTAAAAATTTATTTTGGTTTCCACTGGGAATAACAGGTACATCATGATCTACCTAAGATTAGTCCATATTGATCTTCATTTTCTGTTTGAAGTATAGCATTATGGGCTTATAACTGCTTAAGCCAAAAAGCACCCAAAAACCGATATTGAAAGCTTGCCTGGTAGAGGTCTAAGCTGGGGGTCACACCTCAGCACAGAGAGATGTCAGGGACTATTGTCATTCCAGTTACTTTCTTTTTTCTCAGTGTCCATTTCATACTTAAAAGTAATGATGTTACGTAATAGGGATAACTGATTTAAATACTAACAATAATTGGAAATTGGTTGGGTAATGTACATCTTTGAAGGCTTGGCATGTTTTCTCTGCATTAGCAGTGCTCTAGGTCTGGATAAGAGGGGATTGACCAGGTATGCTTTGCTCTGCCCAGCTTGCTGTTCCTGGTTTTGTTGAATGTGACACTGTTTATGAAGCTGTCAAGGATAGAATATGCTGCTCAGGCTGTTTACCGTCTCCACCTCCAAGAAGAGAAATCTTTAAAGTAAGTTTTTCCTCCCTCCAACCTGTTATTATTTCAATAATTCCTTAATGTAAAACACAATTCCCGTTTTTGAGATTTTGGCCTGCTAACTTTTCTATAGTCACACTGTTTTTGTTCCTTAATTTCTTGTTTTGTTTGTAAATTTATGGAGCACTAGTGATTTCTAGAAATAAAAGATTAGCAGCTCTTCCCCTGATTTTTAAATGGTCTTTTTCTTTCAGTTTAGCCTCTGACATGGTGTCAAGAGCAGAAAACAATCAAAAGCATAACGATCAGGCCCATCGCTTAAAAGGAGTGCTCCGAGACTCCATCGTGATGCTTGAAGAGGTAGGCAGCTCTGTGTCCGCTTGTATATCTCTGGTTGTAAGAGGATATTTCATATGTCATTATTTGAAGAAACTTCCTCCTACAGGTACTACCCTTGCCAGTTTCTGGATTTTGCATATTACATATACTAGAGGTCTGGTGCATGAATTCATGCACAGGTG
>NW_005365599.1:174303-179903 GCF_000412655.1 Myotis brandtii | reverse complement strand
GGGTGAACCAGATTCGGGGCTGTCAGGGCCCCAGCAGCTAGCTAAGGCAAGGCCCATTCAGTGAGGAATGGGGCTCCCTCCTCCCTCCTGTCTGGGTCTGGGGTAGGGGTGAACCAGATTCGGGGCTGTCAGGGCCCCAGCAGCTAGCTAAGGCAAGGCCCATTCAGTGAGGAATCAGGCTCTCTCCTCCCTCCTGTCTGGGTCTGGGGTGCGGGTGAACCAGATTCGGGGCTGTCAGGGCCCCAGCAGCAAGGTCTGGGTCAGTGCACGTCATAGCTACTGCTGCTTGTCAAGTCACAGTCGTAACCGTCACTTAGGCTTTTATATAGATAGCCACTTGTATTTTTTTTTTTTACAAAATGGAAGCATACTACACACACCATTGCATTTCTTCTTTTTTCAATTGATAATATATTTTGAAGATGTTTCCATATCATCATATATACACCAACCTGAATCTTTTTATTAATCCTTCTATATGAAATTTTATGCTTAATATTAACTCTTGGTTAATAGATACTGTATACACTGTCATTATTTTGTCTATTGACCATATATCTTAGAGATACTTCCATATCAGTATATAAAGCACCTTCTCTACTTTTAACAGCTACATAGAATTCAACTATATAAATGTGCCCTATTTTTACCAGTTTTCCACTTAAGAATGAATATTTACTATATTTCAATGTTTTGCTATAAACATTATCGCTCGAACACAGTATTATTAATATATGCCACTTAGTTCCATGAACCAAAATTTAGGATTCCCTTTGAAAAATAAAGATTAATATTTCCATTATAATATATATGCTTACTTTTCAAAATTGAAAAATAGAGAATAGAAGAAAACCTAAGTTCTAGCATTCAGACATAATTACTTTTAACATTTTATTACCTTTCATCTTTTTATTCTATGTGTAAGTTTGTTTTTTAGGAAATTCAACTATTGAGCATTTCTTAGGATATCACTCAGGGCACCGAAGGTTACAACTTCAATGAAGTACTCTTCAGATGCACAGTATCTACAGCTCCTTAGCAACTTTCTCCTTCCACGCTCAGCAGGGAGATCATATTCTCACTTTTCTCCTCCTCATCTCCTCCCATATGCCCCTCACTCTCAACTGATGACTACGTGTTAAGGGAAAAAGAGACTTTACCTGTCCTTCTGTAACCAAGTCTAGAGACCCTGCTATAGCTGCACCCCTATCTTCTCCACTCCTATTACATTCATTCCTCAGCCTATGGGAGGCAAGTCCCAGCACATGTTAGCAGGTACCATCAGCACATGACTGTGCTCTGTTATCTCCTCCATTAAAAAACCTACGCCATGCACATCCTTCCCTATCTACTCCTCATCTCTCTACTCCCTTTCACAGCCAAACTCGTTTAGTTGTCTACTCTGGCTGTCACTACTTTATGCTTCATAACTCATTCACTTTTTTAAGTTTTTATTTTCTCCAAAATAACTCTTTCACGTGTTTTAAAGAGTTAACTTGTTCTACAAGGTTTGTTGAGAAAATAGCAATCCCAGCACCCTCATCCCTATTTCTTTCCTAAAGACAACAGTCTTTAACTTTTAGTTTATACTGTTGATGTGTACCTCCACATTTATAAACAACATGTATTGATATGTCTTGATTTTTCAGTTTTAGACATTTCCCTTTGACTTCCTATTAGGAAAGTCAAAAAGAAAACAGGGATTTTGTTTTCTTTCCTTTCACCTCATCTTGCCCCCATTTCTAATTAGCCCATTCTCCCAAATGAAGTTATAATTTGGTTAGATCAATATTTATTTACTGTTTGCTTTGATTTGACCAATTTTGCTATTCTGAGCTACATCATAGAATAAACCATAACTACTTTTTATTTTCTGTGCTTTTTCTTATCCCTGAATTTCATTATGATTGATTAGTTTATCAATATTATTTATGAATATTTCATCCCCTAGTGGGGTTTCAGAAGGAAGCAAAACTGGATGCATGTATTTAATCCACTTCCTCGCTGTTCAGCTCACTCCTGCCTTGTTTTCCTCTCCCCTGCCTTCCACGGATACTGCTTGAGCTGAGATCCCTAATGACCTCTAGCTTTTAGCATAAATGCACCTTTCTTTTAGTTTCCATTTACAGTGTCAACATTTTGAGAGCTGACCACTCTTTTCTTGAAATGTATCTAAAAACCTCCAGCTTTATTGTGAAATAATTCATGTTATAAAATTCACCCTTTCAAAGGCTTTTTAATATATTCACAAGGTTATGCAACCATCACCACTAATTCCAGAGCATTTGCATCACCCCAAAAAGAACCTATAAATGGAATCTTTTGTGACTGGCTTCTTTCATTTAGCATAACGGGAAACTCCTTTTTGCTGTAAAACCTTCTCCTGTACCTGACCTCTTTCTGGCCTAGTGCTCCACGCTGTGTTAGATTCTCTTCCCTTCTCCTCTGCTTCCCCTTTAGGCGGTCACATCCGCTTCCCTGGCTTGGAATACCACAGTGACTCCCAAATCCATCTCTTACCCTGATCTCTCCTCTGAGCTCCAGGCTCAGACAGTCATTTGCTGACTTGGCATCTTCACCTGGATGATAACAGGCATCCCAAACTGATCATGTCCAAAACAGAATTCCGTTTTCATCCTGAGCCAAACCCACTTCTCCTCTAATTGACCTAGTTTTAGAAAATGATAGTACCATCCTCCAGTTGCTTAAGTAAAAAACTTAATACAATGTGTAAGTATATTTTGTGTGTGTGATTATGTGTTTTAGTTCTGTATTGCTTACTAATCCATAAGCTGCATGAAGGCAGAGACAGTGGCGAGAGTGGCTCTTTGGTTCACCATTGATACCCAGTGCTTAGCACAGTACATGTAATAGATAATAAATATTTGAATGAGTGAATATAAAGAAAAATAAAACTTAATTCTTGCTTTCAAGCTGCCTACAATTTTATTCGAGAAATCAAAGGTCCGTGTGAATTGTTAAAGACTATAAAAAAGTACAAAATTAAATGTCAAAGTAAGTAGTAATGCATTGGGAGTTTAGAGGCAGGATGATTCGGGAAAACTACATGGAGACAGTGGGGGATGGGTCCGTTTTGGATGGATGAAAACAATAGCAAGCACAGGCCTGGAAGTGAAACCTGAGTTGTTTAGGAGATAGTGAGACCACTGCAACTTCAGAAGCCATTTAAGGAAACAAGCCAGCCTGTCCCTTTGGATAATTTGATTGTGGACCTAATGGGAGATAGAATACACAGTATGTAGGAAGAAGTGCGATCCTAGAGCAAATGGGAAGAACTCTGTAGCAATCATACTGACATAGATACCCTAAGGAATCAGGTATTTCATATTCAGTCTTTTATTTGGACATCAGTATGAACAAAATTATGTCAAATGCAAATGTGAACTTTGGCATAAAAAAGAACAGAAAAATGTAAATAATCTATTTTGAAAATTATTTTGTTTGCAGTTGAAGAGCTCACTCATTATGCTTCAGAGAACCTTTGATCTACTAAATAAAAACAAGACCGGCATGGCTGTGGAGAGCTAGTGATCTTAAGGACTGAAATTGGACCGATACTTGGAAGTAAAAGAAAACATCTAGGAGAAAACCAGAGGATGAAGGATTTTCATTGTCATACGAACATTTCCATATTTTTTTCACTATTGGTACTTCTAATATGAACATTCTTTTAAATAACATTTATTTCATAATTAGTCTCCGATGGCCTTAAGAATCCATCCGTTTGCTTCTTATACATTATTCTAAGCTGTGAATTTCTCCAGTAAAGCATGAACTACATTGTGGAATTGAATTTCTGTGATGCAAAAAGAAAATGGGACGCTTTGGCCTCATTTTTACAGGGAGGTTTGAAGTTTGATGCTTTATTTGTTAGCACAGAATCAGTATGTGTCCAATTGGCTGCTTTCACAGTTGATATACATTCAACAGGCTAAAGACAATCAATATAAGAAGAAACCTCTAAGCCATTACGAATTTTGAAGGATCAGTTTTCAGGCATATACATTTCTAGATTTGCATACTGTAAATATTACAATGTCTTCATTTATTTAGCACAAAAATTCAATAGACTTTTTGATTTGCACATTGATGATAATTATCTGAAAAATTCTTTAGCCATATTGTATCTTCATGAAAGAAAGTTTTCTTCAAGTAGCTATCAGAGGTGAGATTATCTTGCCTCTTCACGCATCAAATGAACCGAAGAGTCAATTTCAGAAAAGGAAATATGTAGGATACCAACACTCAAAATGAAGAATCATGCTCTGAGTTTTAAAAACCAGATTAGGTTAAAATCTGGGCATTTAGTAATCTAATAAATACTTGAACTAAGCGTGGCTTTGGCTTAGCAGTCTAATTTGTGGATTCGTTTTTAGTAGCCACCGATAGCTTCATTTATTCCTTCATGTGTGTGGCTTGTTTTAGTCAGTTGTAAGACACAAACTTTAGCTTTTTAATAAAACTCTGGGTACATTATTTCCCAATACAAGTATACTGACTGAAGTTGTAAGTCAGACACAAGCTTTGGCTCTTTCATAAAAAGGTTTTAGGCATATATGTCTCAATACAAGTGATGTCTCTGGAACAAGAGCAAGACAGTGCAGAATAATGTGTATATATTTGTACTGTTTCAACAACTATTGCCTTTAAATTTCCTTTTTCCTCCCAGAGTTACCACATGGGATTGCTAAAGTTGTCTTTGAGATGCCTGTAGAGAATCAAAGTATTGACTCCATTAGAGGGAAAATGGGTTTCCTTGAGTGAATCCCAACTCAGCTACTTTAGGGAACCAGTGTACCTACCTGGGTTTGTTTTTGTTTTTTTAAAAAAATAAGGATTTATGAAGGGTCTGGCTCTGAGCAAGAGTGACTGGATTATAAACTTGAAACCTTGTTCTCTTAAATTCACAAAAATGATCAGTGACAAGCTGAATATTTTTGAGATGTTTCTGTAAAACTTGTACTTCAATGCATACCTCAAAGAAAATGACCAAAGTTGCTTTATAAATTACGACTAAGCACATATATGCAAAATTCAATCAATTGTATTTGAGTATTATATAAAATGAATATCAATAAAACCCAGAATCTGAGTTATCATTTTTCTTCCTTTTCCGTTTGAAAAAAACACACACAAAGCAAAACTCAAAAAGTATGGTTTGCTGTTGTGAAAACATGTGCATGGGCCTACACTCTTTACAAAATGTGTAAAAACCAAAGGGGACTCCTTACATCAATTTCATTTCAAATATGCATACTGTTGGAACAAAAACACTAGATAGGCCTGCGGGTCTAATGAAGACTGCTCACTAGAAAAAAATAAAAATAAAATACAGAAGTTAGGTGGTCACCAGATCGGGGCAGTTATGGGCCTCTAGCGGAAGGCTAGCGGATTCGGAGCGGTACCTCGGTCACCTTAGGGCAGGAGGTGAGAGCGCCCCCGACGCCTGTTGCGGGCGCTGCAGGAGCCGGCGGACCCACGGGTTTCACGTACTTGGAAATCCTTGGGGTTCTCGGGTTTCCCCCATTTCCGTCTCGCCCCTCCCCGGCGGGGCTTTGGAGGCTGCCCCGCCCACGCGC
>NW_005365599.1:163095-173133 GCF_000412655.1 Myotis brandtii | reverse complement strand
TCCCGGCTGTCCCGGGGCGGCGTGGTCGACTGTCGCCATGGGAACGGCTGGACCCCAGTAGCCTGCCCTGGATGGGATGGGGCGGTGAAGGCGGCTCCACGCCTAGACTCTTAGAGCCTTAGTGCTTTCTGTCTGGCCAACCCGGGTCAGAAAAGCCTGGTGAAAATGGGACCCTCCTCCCCCTCTTCTCATTTTTGATTTCTCAGGCGTTGGCGTTTGATCAGAGAGCGGCGTGAATGTGTTTAGAAGATGTGAGTTGTGTGCTTTCCTCCTTCACCTGCTGAGGGCTCATGGTGACAGGTGGCAGTCATGACACAGAAGGGCAGTTTGAAGCCCGTGAAGAAAAACAAAGCGGAAGAACCTGAATTGGAGCCCCTGTGCTGCTGCGAGTACATAGATCGAAATGGGGAAAAGAACCACGTGGCCGCTTTTTTGTGTGATTGCCAAGATCTGGATGAAGGGTGTGAGAGGTAAGGGCAGACTGTTTCTCCATGCCGACCCCATTGACCCTTTTGAGAACTGCAATGTATACTTTCAGCTCAGCCACCCAGAACCCTGGGCTTGGCTCTGATTCTATTTCCAAGGATCTACCATTGAGAGTAGTCTTCTACGTCAAGGGTAAGGATTTCATAAAGATGAATTACTCGTCCTGCACAACTGTCTGTTCAGCTCCGTTTACTAGGACCTTATTTTTCATTGAAAGGGAGAAGATGGAGAAGAACAGGCAGGTAAAGGGATAGAAGGCAAATTAAATGTGTAAAAAACATAAAATGCAGCCCAGCAGAATCTGTAATTTTAGAAGGAGCACTATGCCAGAAAGTTCCTACGTTCTCAGGGGTCTCAGTGATTGGAGACTGACTAGGTGGGACCTGGCGCAAAGGGCCTTGAGGGTGGACAGATCATTTTCCTGCAGTTGCAACTGGTCTCACCCCTTGTTATTGGGGAGGAGATCCAGTTAGGAAATGCCTCCCTCTCCTGCACTGGCTATTTTCAACATGAGTGGCAGCACTGTTTTGTTTGATGCTATTGTATTTGGCTTATTTTCACCATTAATCCAAGTGATGAAAATTACTACCCAGAACAATAATTTTTAACATCACTGAAAGAATTTTGTATCAAACATTAATAACTTGGCTTTTTTTCCTTTTTCTAAGTAATATATTTAAACATTGTTGCCATATGGAAAGCATAATGTGGGAAGAATGAGAATGTTGGAAACTTGCTTTTCCTATTAATAATAACTCCTTCTGCATAAAAAGTCATTGCAATGGCAGATTGCCTATTTAAAACTTTGTGCATTAATTTAGTATGAAAGGCATCCTTTGGGGCCACTGTGGTCTAGTACCAACCTTGACACCTGAATACCTTATACTTCTTACTAGACAGTGTCTAAAACCTTTTTTACAGTCTTTAAGTATAGTTTCTTTAGACTTAGTCTAGAAACCCATGAGAAAATGGAGCACTTTGTGCTAATGAATGGAGAAGTGCTGCTTCCATAATCTCCATCATTGAAGATCGCAGCTCTTCTATTAACCTTCTAACTCTCCTCCCTCCCAACCTTGAGAACTGGGCTGTGCCTGAATTCTCTGCTCTCTCCATATACTGCTCTGGAGATAGGCTCCCACTGCTCTGTATGACTCACTCCCATATAGTTATCCCGCTTCCAAGTTCTAGCCCTACTTTTTTTTTATTGTCCAAAATCAGTGTGATCATTTCTTAAACTGTTCCTTGCCTTACTAGCTTAAGTATGCAAAAAAAGTCAACAATATACCATGTGTCCTCCAAGCTTGGGTCATTTGACTCACACTAGTTTGACCTCCATTCTCCACCATGCAGACCCCTCCCCCTGATGAACGGTTTCACTGGCGGGGCCCAGGACGGATTGTGTGCCTTACACTGGAAAGCCTCCCACCCTTCCTCCTCGCATGTACAAATGCTAGCCAGCCGTCAAGGTCGAGTGCAGATCCCACCTTTTCCACAAAGACCCCTCTAATGACTCCACTCAGATTGTTCACTCTCCTTTGAGCACTCCTTTTGATGTTTGGCCATCATAGTTCACTGGGTGATTTTGCTGCTTTGTCACTTACCTAATAATTCTTGAGTTCCCATGTTGTCTTGTCTTTACAACTGCCTTGTGAATTTGTTTGAGACTTTTATGTCTCTACACCCACCCAAGTCTAGACAGTATGTGTATGGAATGTGCATATTTATATGTATTTGTTGCAGGGAGAAGTCGTTTTAACTGTTAAGTATCTAAACATTATATTCTGGTTTATATTAAAAAATGACACACGATTTTGAAAATAGCATGTGCAGTAGTCAGGCAGTAGAATACTTGGCCTTTGGCCTCCTTTGTCACTTATCCAGCTGCTTGACCTACAGTGTTCATTGGTTTTTAATTCCACAAACCCACATGAAGTTCCTTTTCTTTGTGCTCTTTCTGAATAGATGGATTACGTGTAAATCTGTGCAGCCAGAGACTTGTGAAAGAATCATGGAAACAATCTCTGATCGCCTCCGAATTCCTTGGCTTCGAGGAGCCAAAAAAGTTAACATTAGCATCATTCCCCCTCTCATCCTCCTGCCCATCTTCCTCCGAGTGGCCTCCTGGCATTTCCTCCTGGGGGTGGTGGTTCTGACCTCCCTGCCTGTGCTGGCCCTGTGGTACTACTACCTCACTCACCGAAGGAAAGAGCGCACTCTGTTCTTCCTGAGCCTCGGGCTGTTCTCTCTGGGCTACATGTACTATGTGTTCCTCCAGGAAGTGGTCCCCAAAGGGCGTGTGGGGCCCACCCAGCTGGCTCTTCTTACCTGCGGGCTATTTCTGATCCTCTTAGCCTTGTACAGAGCCAAGAAGAACCCAGGCTACCTCAGAAATCCAGCCAGCGAGGACACATCTCTGGGCAGCAACCGAACTGAGTGCCTGAACAGAAAAGGGCAGAAGACCAAAGGGTTCCCTGGCGCGGATGTGTCGGGCATCCTCAACAACCGCACCCCGAGGGATGATCAGAAGGGCTCTTCCAGGTTGTTGGCTGGAAGCCCCACGAAGGCGAAGGAAGATTGGTGTGCCCAGTGCCAGCTCGTGCGACCTGCCCGGGCATGGCATTGCCGGATATGTGGCACCTGTGTGAGGAGAATGGATCACCATTGTGTCTGGTATGTGGGGAAAAATTGGAGGCTTGCCAAGTGTAAATTCACGTGAGACTCTAGCAGTGTTTGAACGTCCTTTGTATCATCCTAAAATCTCTCTCCTTCCCAGCTTTACATCTTGTAGATATTTGTGGGCTGTTAGGATGTTCCCACTTAGTCATCAGTTTTTCCTAGTTTCACAAATTTAGTTCTTTCACAGTCATTTCCTGAAGGTGTTTTTTCTTTTTCCTTTTTTTCCATTCTCTTTTGAACTGCCCCTCATTTATCTTCTTTCTAAAAGAGAAGCATCTACAGTTGAATGATTTTTTTTTTAAGAATTTATCAAAATCAGTGTAGGCTTATTTTCTCTGGAACACAGAGTTCAAGCAAGTGTTTCCATATTTTCAGGGGAATTTTTTTCTCCTCTCATCACACATCCTTTATCATTCTGAAGCTACTAATCTACATTATTGAGGTGAGGTCTTGCCAGATAACTCCCTATTTGGTTATTGGTGGAGAAATGGGCTTTTTGGGTACCTACCCACTGGCCAGTGACAAATGGGGACACATAAGGCCTATAAGATAAGATGCAAAGGGCAACTCTTAAAAGTTAGCGTTGCAGCTCTACTGAGTAAATCTTAAACTAAGGGGTGTGTAAGTAATTCAGATGTGATTGCCATAAGTAGCATGTTTGCAACTTTATTGCTCTTAAGGCATTCGAGGTCAATGAATTATGCTTTTTAGGACTAGGAATCTGGTTACCTGGCACACCTTCAGAAGGGGATGTCCCAGAGGGTTAGGTGCAGGAAGGCCAGAAGGCATTGGGTGGACCTCAGGTATAGGGACAGCTCTTTTCTGGGGCGTTGTCTTTAGGCATAAACAGGTACTTTCAATTTTAGATTTTCCACTTCTCTTTGTCATTTCTCTCTCTCTCTCTCTGGCCCATTTACGAGTTCTGGTTTGCAGAAGGCCTGACAGTCTCGCCCAAAAGAAGATTTCTACCTACTGGGGCATCCTGGTGTCGTTGTACATTCTGTCCTACATGTTCTACAAATGGCTGTGACACGGACTCTCTTTTATCTGACAAGTAGTCTGCATATCATTGAGTAGTTCTTCATTCCACACCAATCAGATCTTTTTACTAATGTATTTTTAACATATAATTTCTGATGCTGTGTAACACTTCTTGATTTTTTTTTTTTTTAGAGAGAAGGGAGAGGGAGAAACATTGATTTGTTGTTCCACTTATTTATGCATTCATTGATTGATTCTTGTATGTGCCCTGATGGGATTGAACCCGCAACCTTGGCACATCAGGGACGATGCTCCAACCTACAGAGCTATCCGGCTGGGGCCTGTGTAACACTTCTGATCTAGCTTTTTTAAGTTTACTATCATCCTTTTCGTATCATGGTAATTATAGTATTCACTCTCTTCATAGCTGGGTAAAGACTTCACTTACTAATATTTAGAAAGATTAATTAGCCAGGTTCTGCGTTTTACTTAGTCTTGTACTTAAATGAATGATAGGATTTCACTTTGTAAAGAGCAGAGATTGTAAGACTGCATCTCTCAGTGGACAAGTTTTTAATTCTCTAAAATTGAAAAGTAAGATAGCTTTTTGATGACTGGAATTCAGACTATTCCTGTTTTTAAAACTTTTTTGTGTATTATTTGAGTTATATAGAGAACTTTTAAAAACATGTTTGTTTTCCCCCCTGTGCTGTTTTGAGGATAAATGGCTGTGTCGGAGAATGCAATCATCAAGCATTTATACTTGCCCTTTCGATCTTCTTGCTCACCTCGGTGTATGGGATCACGCTGACCTTGGACACCATTTGTAGAGATAGAAGTGTCTTCACAGCTCTCTTCTATTGTCCTGGAGTTTATGCAGATTACAGGTAAGCTATGGACACCCCAGCACGGAGGCCCAGGAGGAGGGAAGGGGTATTGCCATTCACTGTAAGGGGCTATGATTTGCTACTAGGTTAGGGACAGGTTATGGGGCTTTTGAGTATCCCTGAAATTGCCAACAAAATTGTGCAGTGGATGGGTAGGTGTAGTTTTCTAGGGTGATGTCAAAAGGATCATTGACCCTTCAAAAGGGAGGAACTAGTACTGCAGAAGTAGGACCAACCAGTTTAATCAGGGACTTCCAGGGTCAGATGACTACTCACATGCACAACCAAGTGACGGTGAAACTTGAACAGACAAACTAGCAGTCCCACGGTGTGTATGTGGTCCATTTGGTCATAATCAGTGAACGCCTCACTTTACTGCTATTTCCTGGAGCTTTTTGGCCCAATATTAATTTACTGCTTCGGACCCTTTTGTGAAGTGTTTACAATTTCTATGACCTTCCTTTTCTATTTAACCTCTATTGCTTTTTCCTGTTCTCCTTTTTTTTTTTTGAATTACCACTCATGATTACTGTGGTATCTAGGTCAACATTTCCTTCAGCTTCGTTCGTTTGGGCACATTTCTAGATTGTAAAGATTTCCATGCTTTGGAAGAAGCTGAGATTTTTCGGCGTTGGCTCGAGCCACTCCCTCCCCTGAAAGCCACTCCCTCGCCCCTCTAGCCTGTTCTTTGTTTTTAGAACAATCAATCCCTGCTTTATCCGCATAGTGTCCCTGTGCAGGTATTTGTTTGTATTAGTCCGTGGACAGATCTCCCCATTGCCATTACAGACCTAGTCATTTATGGGCTTTATTAGAATAGATTGGTCCTCCTCCTCAGGGGTAATAGGTTCCTTTTTTCCCCCCAATGTTGAGTCTTTGTAGGTTGTGAAATTCTTCAGTAACTATTCTTAGTGGGTTGTGACAAATGTCCTAAAGCAGAGCCTGTCTGTTACAAAGCATGAGTTCTGTAGACTTTCTGTGGGCCACTTAACAAAATAGCCCTGCCATTGGTCCTCCCTGCTCTGGATGGCCATTCGTATCTCCCAGTTGAGCCTCGGTTTTTCTCATCTTTGTGGTGATTTAATCATCCCTCAGGTCCTTTTGGCTTAGATTCTGAATGAATTTATTTCCATGTAACTCATTTGCAAATGTTTGAATGAAAATCATCAGTTGGCAGACATTGATCAGTAGCCTCTCCTCACAATCTTGTAGGAGCTGAAAGGAGTTGTCTTGTCCTGTGTTTGGCTGTAGGAAGCAGAATTTGAAATATGCTGGTGCTCCTACACATCGTACATGTGGAGGGCTTCTGGCATTGGGCGTTGTCTCTGTATTTGTATTCAGCAGCTTCGGACTGAAAAAGCATGGAAATTAACTTCCCACCCACGGCTTCCTTGAGGGTGTTTATAGCCATCTTGTGGTGCCTTCGTTTTCTCCTGAGTTAAGAACAAGTTAGGAATTATTCATTCAACAAACAGATTTTGGATCCTGTTATGTCAGGCACTGTGTTGGTTGTGTGGGGGATACAAAGTGCAGAAAACAGTCTTTGCTATTCTAAGTAAAAAATACTGGAAAAAGAGGCACTAATAATTAAAAACTAAAACAGAAAATGTTCATTAATGGTCATAATTTAAGCAGGTTATTGGTATTTTGAGGATAGAAGACTATTGTCCAGTGGGATGATTGGGGAAGGTGCCAAAGTCCTCGGTAATAAGTATTACATGTATAAAATGTTGGAACGGGGACAGCTTTCTGAACGTGAAAGATTGGCAGCCCTGACCCGCCCATTCCCCCTCCCAGCTCGGCGCTGAGCTTCACCTGCGTGTGGTACTCTGCGATCATCACCGCGGGCATGGGCTACATCTTCCTGATACAGCTGATAAACATCAGCTACAACGTGACCGAGAGGGAAGTGCAGCAGGCCCTCCGACAGAAGACGGGGCGCCGGCTCCTCTGTGGGCTCATCGTGGACACAGGCCAGTACAACAGGGGCTTCCTGCGGAACTGGCACCAGTTCTCCACCCTGGGCACCGCCCCGTTCCAGCACCCTGCCGAGGACATTGTCTGATGTGCCTTCTGTGCGCTCAAGGTGGGGGGGGGGCTCCCCCTGTTCCCCTCCATCCTACACTTCAGTGTGCACTTGGGATGCTCGCTTTTATCCCTAGTTTCTTAAAGGCATTATAGGGCTACGCTCAGGTTGAGACTGGACTGGAGGAATGAATCTTTCTGACTTCACAGCCTAAGAGATTTTTATATCGAAGCAGTAAAAGTAGAGCCGTTCCTTTCCAGGCGCCTTGTTAACTAACTCAGTCACCAGAAGCTGAAAAGGATGTGGATTGCTGATGCACAAATTGATCGAAGCAATTCCGTCCCTCAGTGTGGGAGGAAGAATCTTGGATTAGGATAGTTTCTACTCCCTCTTTTAATTCCTAAGAGCCATGTGACCCTTCTTTGAGTCACTTCCCCGAATCTCAGGTTCATTGGTAAAATGGGGTCTTGACGTCTGCCCTGGCTTCCCCCCAGAGCAGCTGTGAGGTCACATGATGGATGAGATATGTGAAAAGCACTGGAAAATAAAGCACCAGAGAAGTCTGAAGTATTACTAGGAAAATCCAAGACTGAAAGAAATGTTTGTAGTTCCGAATATTGAAGCCATTATTATTAGAATAATCTCTTTTTAGGCATTTCAGAGTGAAAAAACAATCCCCAAATACCATGCTGTACAGCTATGGGAGTTTCTCTTTCGGAAGCATTACAGTGACTACTCAGACAGTGTAGCAGATGACCAGATGGATTTACAGTTATCTGGTCGTAAAAGGAGAGTTGATACCAATTGCGAAGCTAATTATTGCTGGTGTAATGTACAGTGGTCATGAGTTTGGGTGATGCATCTTACTTCTTAGGTATTTGTTGTTTAAATTTACTCTAAATAACTCCAATAGGCATTAATGCTTCTTCCTCTCCCCATGTCTCGCGTGGTAAGGTGCTAGCTACACTGTGACGATGGCTGGAAGAGGAAAACAGGCACTCCTGCAGCAAACACTTTACCTTTCCTGGGTATGGTGGCCAGTTAATATTAAGGGCTTGATTTTTGTTTGTTTGTGTAAGTGATTTGAATGCGGTCAGCTCTAGCACTAAGTTGCAATAATCCGTCTTCCGGCATTCACATTATTCTGGCATGGACTCTCCTCGAGGGGTTCATTGGCATCTTCCCCCTTAACTTGTACATTCTCGTTCACCTCTCCCATATAAACGTATCTCACCAAGAGAGATAAAACAGGGTATATGTAGTTCCCACTAATTAATGGATTACTGTTGTTCCCTAGTTCTTCCTAAAATATCAAGTTATTTCTTTAATCATATCTCAAAACTGAAAATATATGGAGGATTAAATATTTATGTATAATGGGTCTATTCTGCCACAGAATTAAGATGAGGCAGTTTAGGATGGGGAAGAAACCATCTTGAAATATTTGGTTTTGTACCTGTAATTTTTAAATTGAATTAATTGGGGTGACACTGGTTAATAAAATTATATAGGTTTCAGGTTATACAATTCTATGATACATCATCTGTATATTATATTGTGTGTTCACTACCCCAAGTCAAGTTTTTTTCCTTAATATGTTTTTATTGATTTCACAGAGAGTTAGGGAAAGAGAAAGAGTGATAGAAACATCAATGATGAGGGGAAATCATTGATCGGCTGCCTCCTGCATGCTCCCAACTGGGGATATAGTCTGAAACACGAGTATGTGCTCTGACCGGGAATGGAACAGTGAACTCCTGGTTCATAGGTCGATGCTCAACTACTGAGCCACACCAGCTAAGTCAAGTTTTTTTCTTTTTTTCAAAGGTAATTCATTAGCTCTT
Organism: Myotis brandtii; assembly: GCF_000412655.1. Classification (NCBI taxonomy): domain Eukaryota; kingdom Metazoa; phylum Chordata; class Mammalia; order Chiroptera; family Vespertilionidae; genus Myotis; species Myotis brandtii. The sequence continues at coordinate 164,233 of NW_005365599.1, read as the reverse complement.
AAATTCACCTTGATTTATAACTTAATATAGGGAAGATATTGCCAGGTTCAGTCTTTTTGCATGCTGTGTAACAAGAGGTTTATAAATGTTAAGGGGAAATAGGACTAACTTCCTGCAACTCTACCCTTTGAAGCTAGCACCATCCCTGGTACTGCCATTGATCGAGGCTGTCCCTAAGACAGCTTGTTGTTGCTCTTCCCAGAGATGGTTAACAAATGATAGGCTCCGTATTCCCCTGGGATGAGCAAAACAGCAAATCTGGGGGTGTTAGCAGAGGCTGTGGTTTCTACAGTGATGCATTCTCCTCGGCCTAGTCAAGTATTCATTTGGAATTATCATTAGATCTGATACAGCTAATTCCTTCTGTGAATATGCGATAAGAGAGACAGTAATAATGTCATGGACAGCACATGTAGTTGGAAATCTCTAGTTGTAGTCTCTTGAATGCCAGATGGATAGCCAACTCTGACTCTCCAGCAATCCTATATCATAAAAAGCCTGTGGTTTTGACGCCCTCACGCTGTAATGACCGATCACCAGGAGGCTGCGTGCATGTCAGGCACGCATGGATGGGTGGGGCTGTGTGCACAGCGAGGCACACGCGGGTGGGCAGGGACTTGACCCTGCGTCCCCGCGGACGCTGGCGGGGACTTGACCAGGAGGCGCATCGGGGGAGTCCCACGGCGCCGGCCACGGGGTGGGACTCTGGGATTCAGGGGAGTCCCATGTGGCGCCGGCGGTGGCTTAACGCTGCGTCCCCATGGGCGCTGGCAGGGGCTTGACACTGCATCCCTGCGGGCGCAGGTGGGTCTGGGTCTCGTGCGATTTCAAGGTGCATGCAGGTGGGCAGGGCTGTGTGTGTGGCGAGGTGCAAGCGGGTGGGTGAGGACTTGACTCTGGGTCTCGCGGTGCTGGCGGGACTTGACGCTGCATCCCTGCAGGCACCAGCCCAGACTCTGACAGGAGAGAGGAGGGAGCCGGATATCCGCACCCAGGACTTGACTCTGGGTCTCGCGGTGCTGGTGGGACTTGACACTGCATCCCTGTAGGCGATAAATTTATATATTATTTTCATACACATTTTACTAATTTTTTTTCATCTCTGACACTTCTATTATAGAGAAAGGGCAAATAGCAA
>NW_005365599.1:157566-159677 GCF_000412655.1 Myotis brandtii | reverse complement strand
GGACCCTTCAGTCCGCAGGCCGATGCTCTATCCACTGAGCCAAACCTGTTAGGGCGGTAATGTGCAAATTGACCCTAACAGCAGAACGACTGGGAATGACTGGTCACTGTGACACACACTGACCAGGAGGGGGCAGCTCCTGCATTTGAGCATCTGCTTCCTGGTGGTCAGTGTGCATCATAGCGACTGGTTGACCAGTCATTCAGTTTGGTTGTTTTGTTCAGTCGTACCCAGGTTTGGTTGTTTGGTCACTTAGACTTTTATATATATAGACTAGAGGCCCGTTGCAGGAACATTCCTGCAAGAATAGGGCTTCCTCGGGCCTATTCCTGCAAGAATAGGGCTTCCTGAGACTGGAGCAAAGCAGAGAAGGGAGCGAAGCCCGCCGAGGTGGGCTTTGCTCCCTTCTCCGTCACCTTGCTCCCTCCCGTCTCCACCGCCTCGCTCCCTCCCATCTCGGCCACCTCGCTCTCTCCCGTGTCCACCGCCTCGCTCCCTCCCTTCTCCGCCGCCTCGCTCCCTCCCGTGTCCGCCGCCTCGGATCCACTCCCCTCTTCGCTGCCTCGGCTGCGTTTCCTTTGCTGCCACTTCGCTCCCTTCTGCAGTGCTTGGCTTTCTTCTATGCTGTCTTCAGTCTTCGCTCCGTGCCTGTGTATGCAAATTAACGGCCATCTTTGTTGGGTTAATTTGCATATTGCTCTGATTGGCTGGTGGGCATAGCGGAGGGACGGTCAATTTGCATGTTTCTCTTTTATTCATGTAGATTAAGAAATCAATTTTTTTCCCATTGATTTTTAAGAGAGAATGGAAGGGAGGGGGACAGACAGAGAGAGAGAGAAACATGGATGTGAGAGAGACACATGGATTGGTTGCCTCCCACACCAAGGTACCTGCCCTTGTCCTGAATCAAACCCAGGACCCTTCAGTCCGCAAGCTGAGGCTCTATCCACTGAGCCAAATCAGCTCGGGCAAAAATTATATTGTGTAACTGAAGCAAAAGAAGAGAATAGGCATTTGTAGCCAGTCATTGTTCTTTAATTTTAATTCTTGTTTTACACAGGTAAGTTCCATAGCATGTACCTTCTTGTGACTCCCCAACGTTTCCCTGAAATTCCCATCCCTCCTGGGGAGCTCTGTCTGAGGGTTAGCAGGACAATATCTGAAATGCAGGTGGAAGCATCAGGGCTCCGGCTGAGAAATGACCATGTTTCCTCTTAGTTCTCAGCAAGAGTAATTGAATGGAGAATATCTTACTAAACGCTGGGCTGTGGCAGTGTATTAACACTCCGACTGTCTCCTAACAGCAGGGCAATTATTTGCTGAGTGGGGTTTTTTATAAATCCCCTGGCACTCCGGTGCCCTGGTAATTATGATGAAGTGCACTGGTCAGCGTCCACTCAGCAGGCCCTGCCCCGCACATATTTCATTCACACTCGCTGGCCCACTGTTCCTCTCCCAGTTAGCAGAGATCTTTACTCCTCTTCTGTGCTCGCTCAGTGTCTTATTTCCTCAACACATTTTTTTAATTGATTTCACAGAGAGGAAAGGAGAGGGGGAGAGATAGAAACATCAACGATGACAAAGAATCATTGATTGGCTGCCACCTGCATGCCCCACACTGGGGATTGAACTTACAACCCAGGCATGTGCCCTGACCAGGAATCAAATCGTGACCTCCTGGTTCATAGGTCGCAGCTCAACCACTGAGCCACACCAGCCAGGCTCAACGCATTTTTTTTAATGAAAACTTAGGACCCAAATATAGTTATGGGTCCCGGGTTCAGATCTGGTCAAGGGCACATGCCCAGGTTGCAGACTTGATCCCCAGTGTGGGGCGTGCAGGAGGCAGCCGATCAATGATTCTCTCTCATCACTGATGTTTCTATCTCTCTCTCCCTCTCCCTTTCTCTCTGAAATCAATAAAAATATATTTTAAAATATATAGAAAGAAAGGAAAATGTAGCCCTCCTTTTAAACTGCTTCTCTCTCGCAGTATTCACAAATTCTGAATTGTGGAGCGAGCAAATGCTTTCTAATTTGGTTCCATTTTTGTGGCCATCGGTGACTCCTCTGCTGTGCTCCTGCCGTCTGCAGAAGTAAGAACCGAATGC
>NW_005365599.1:153161-154574 GCF_000412655.1 Myotis brandtii | reverse complement strand
AATAGGGCTTCCTCGGGCCTATTCCTGCAAGAATAGGGCTTCCTGAGACTGGAGCAAAGCAGAGAAGGGAGCGAAGCCCGCCGAGGTGGGCTTTGCTCCCTTCTCCGTCACCTTGCTCCCTCCCGTCTCCACCGCCTCGCTCCCTCCCATCTCGGCCACCTCGCTCTCTCCCGTGTCCACCGCCTCGCTCCCTCCCTTCTCCGCCGCCTCGCTCCCTCCCGTGTCCGCCGCCTCGGATCCACTCCCCTCTTCGCTGCCTCGGCTGCGTTTCCTTTGCTGCCACTTCGCTCCCTTCTGCAGTGCTTGGCTTTCTTCTATGCTGTCTTCAGTCTTCGCTCCGTGCCTGTGTATGCAAATTAACGGCCATCTTTGTTGGGTTAATTTGCATATTGCTCTGATTGGCTGGTGGGCATAGCGGAGGGACGGTCAATTTGCATGTTTCTCTTTTATTAGTGTAGACTAGAGGCCCGATGCATGAAATTCAGGCACGGAGGAGGTGTCCCTCAGCCTGGCCTGCACCCTCTCGCAGTCCGGGACCCCTTGCTCCTAACTGCCTGCCTACTCACTCCTTAACACTTGGCTCACCGCTCCTTACTACCCACCTGCTCGCTCCTTACTGCTTGGCTCACCGCTCCTTACTGCCTGCCTGCTTGCTCCTTACCGCTTGGCTTGCTGCTCCTTAGTGCTGCCTCAGAGGCGGGAGAGGCTCCTGCCATCGCTGCTGTGCTCACCAGCTGTGAACCTGGCCTCTGGCTGAGCATTGCTCCCGCTGTGAGCGCTGCAAGAGCTCCTGCATTGAGTGCCTGCCCACTGGTGGTCAGTGTGTGTCATAGCGACCAGTCGTTCTGTCTTTTGGTCAATTTGCATATTACCCTTTTATTATGTAGGACTAGAGGCCTGATGCACGAAATTCATGCAAAAGTAGGCTTTTGGGGCCCCAGCTGCCTCGGCCCTCCTGGCCCTGGCTGCCTCACAGCCCCGGCTGCCTCACAGCCACGGCTGCCTCATGGCCCTGTGGCCCCACAGCCCCTGCCCACTGGTTGTTCCAGAAGGTCGTTCTGCTGTCTGGTCTAATTAGCAGATTAGCTCTTTATTATATAGGATAAATATGTGCATTGTACAGCTTATTCTTTTAATAAAGTGATGAAATACTCTTTCATTTATAAATCCTTAAATACATCAGCTGGTATCCTATATAATAAAAGGCTAATATGCAAATCGACCAAACGGTGGAACGATAGGTCGCTATGACATGCACAGACCACCAGGGACTAGACCAGGGGTGGGCAAACTTTTTGACCCAAGGGCCACAATGGGTTCTTAAACTGGACCGGAGGGCCGGAACAAAAGCATGGATGGAGTGTTTGTGTGAACTAATATAAATTCAAAGTAAACATCATTAAAAAAAAGGGT
>NW_005365599.1:147694-152481 GCF_000412655.1 Myotis brandtii | reverse complement strand
CCCCCCCCCCCCCAGTGCACGAATTTCGTGCACCAGGACCCTAGTTGATAATAACATTCATAGAAACGTTAGTATAGTCAGTAACTTTAGCCTCCTGCCATATCTTTAAAAACAATCAAAATATGACATGATGAAGATGAGTCCTACAAAAAAGACTAATCATTTGGGAGAATTAGGAATGATTACCATCTTTATAACCACACTAGAGGCCTGGTGCACAGATTCGTGCATCAGTGGGGTCGCTTGGCCTGGCCTGCACCCTCTTGCAATCCGGGACCCCTCGGGGAATGTCAGATCCAATTTAGGCCTGATCCCCGCAGGCCAGGCTGAGGGACCTCTCTGGGTCCATGGTGTGGGTGAAGCAGATTCAGGGCCAACAGTGCTCCAGCAGCAACCTAACCCATGGCCGATTCGTGAGGAATCAGGCTCCATTCTCTACTGGTCGGAGTGTCTGCCCCCTGGTGGTTATTGCACGTCATAGCTACTGGGCAAACGGTTGGATGGTCGCTTAGACTTTTAAGACTGGAGACCTGGTGCATGGATTCGTGCACTGATGTGGTTCCTTGGTGTGTCCTGCGGCGATCGGGCTGAAACCGGCAGACCAACGCCTCCTGCCGCTCCTACTCATCCCGGCCCTGCTGTGCCTGCCGTGGGCTCGTGCCCCGTCAGTCCCGATTGGTAGAGGCTTGTGCCACCACAGCGGTGCTTGCCAGCCATGAGCCCTGCGTCTGTCAGCTGAGTGGCACTCCTGACCACCAGGGGGCAGCTCCTGCATTTGAGCATCTGCTTCCTGGTGGTCAGTGTGCGTCATAGCGACTGGTTGACCAGTCATTCAGTCGTTTGGTTGTTTGGTCACTTAGACTTTTATATATATAGACTAGAGGCCCGTTGCAGGAACATTCCTGCAAGAATAGGGCTTCCTCGGGCCTATTCCTGCAAGAATAGGGCTTCCTGAGACTGGAGCAAAGCAGAGAAGGGAGCGAAGCCCGCCGAGGTGGGCTTCGCTCCCTTCTCCGTCACCTTGCTCCCTCCCATCTCGGCCACCTCGCTCCCTCCCGTGTCCACCGCCTCGCTCCCTCCCTTCTCCGCCGCCTCGCTCCCTCCCGTGTCCGCCGCCTCGGATCCACTCCCGTCTTCGCTGCCTCGGCTGCGTTTCCTTTGCTGCCACTTCGCTCCCTTCTGCAGTGCTTGGCTTTCTTCTATGCTGTCTTCAGTCTTCGCTCCGTGCCTGTGTATGCAAATTAACGGCCATCTTTGTTGGGTTAATTTGCATATTGCTCTGATTGGCTGGTGGGCATAGCGGAGGGACGGTCAATTTGCATGTTTCTCTTTTATTAGTGTAGACTAGAGGCCCGATGCATGAAATTCAGGCACGGAGGAGGTGTCCCTCAGCCTGGCCTGCACCCTCTCGCAGTCCGGGACCCCTTGCTCCTAACTGCCTGCCTACTCACTCCTTAACACTTGGCTCACCGCTCCTTACTACCCACCTGCTCGCTCCTTACTGCTTGGCTCACCGCTCCTTACTGCCTGCCTGCTTGCTCCTTACCGCTTGGCTTGCTGCTCCTTAGTGCTGCCTCAGAGGCGGGAGAGGCTCCTGCCATCGCTGCTGTGCTCACCAGCTGTGAACCTGGCCTCTGGCTGAGCATTGCTCCCGCTGTGAGCGCTGCAAGAGCTCCTGCATTGAGTGCCTGCCCACTGGTGGTCAGTGTGTGTCATAGCGACCAGTCGTTCTGTCTTTTGGTCAATTTGCATATTACCCTTTTATTATGTAGGACTAGAGGCCTGATGCACGAAATTCATGCAAAAGTAGGCTTTTGGGGCCCCAGCTGCCTCGGCCCTCCTGGCCCTGGCTGCCTCACAGCCCCGGCTGCCTCACAGCCACGGCTGCCTCATGGCCCTGTGGCCCCACAGCCCCTGCCCACTGGTTGTTCCAGAAGGTCGTTCTGCTGTCTGGTCTAATTAGCAGATTAGCTCTTTATTTAAACTTTTCTTTCCTCCTTATTTCCTACTTCTGTTCCATCATCCTCCTTCCCATCTTTCTCCTACCCTCCCTGCCTCCCCACATTCCTTCTTTCCTTTGTCTTTACCCCTGCCCTCCCTCCCCTTTTCCTTCCTTCCCACCTTAACTTTTTTCTTCACTTCCTCCCTCGGACCTACTTTGCTCCATCCCCCATTTCTCCCTTCCCATTCTCCTTTTAAGCTCTACCAGCTCCCCTTTAAAACTTTTTCCCCTCCCTCTTTCTCTCTCATCCTACCTTTCCCATACATTTTTCTCTACTTCTACTGTTTTAATATCTATCCATCTACCTGCCTAACTATTCACTATCATTTATCTTTTTTCTTTTCTGACTTCTACTTTTAAAATCTGTCCCCAGTACACAGCTATACTTGCTTTTCATTATAGCTCCTACAGTTCACTCATACATCCTCTTTCCTTCTTTTACTGACTCCTTTATAAAGTTCTTCCCTCCCTCCTTACCTTCTTTCCCATTATCCCCCCTCCTCCCTCACTCTTTTACTCTTTTCACAGGCTAATTAATAATTCTATGCTTTTTGTCCTTAGTACTGACTTCTTTTCTCTCTGGGACCTGTAGCCGCCTCTGTTTGGGCACTCGGGCCCCTCTCACACTGGCTTTGAGCGGTCGAGTGACAATGCAGCTGTGTCTTGCCTACTGTGGCCCGTGCCTCCCCGCTCCGAGTTGGGGGTGGGTCCCGCCGGGCCAGGGCTGGCGTCCATTGTGGAGACCGCTGCGTTACATGTATGCGTGTGTGCATTTGTGCATGCGCGAGGCTTTTCTCCCGTTGCATGCCGAAGGGGTGGGGAACGCGGAGGCCTTTCCCGTCCCTCAGCATGCCTGCTCCCACACCTCGAGCGGTTCTCCGTTGGCTCCCATCCCGAATTCGCAGGTGACGGGTGTGCTTGCACAGGCATGGTTGGGGCATGGCTTGTCCTCGGGGGCGTTCCACCCAGGATGCGAACCACCGTCCAGGTCAGACCGGGCAGATGAATGGATAGACGGCTGGAGAAAGCTGTGGCGACTTCCCTGTGGTGTGACAGTCGCCTGTGGTCTCCACAGTGGCGGGGCCGGGTCCGCGACCCTCTTGCAATCCGGGACCCCTCGGGGAATGTCAGATCCAATTTAGGCCTGATCCCCGCAGGCCAGGCTGAGGGACCTCTCTGGGTCCATGGTGTGGGTGAAGCAGATTCAGGGCCAACAGTGCTCCAGCAGCAACCTAACCCATGGCCGATTCGTGAGGAATCAGGCTCCATTCTCTACTGGTCGGAGTGTCTGCCCCCTGGTGGTTATTGCACGTCATAGCTACTGGGCAAACGGTTGGATGGTCGCTTAGACTTTTAAGACTGGAGACCTGGTGCATGGATTCGTGCACTGATGTGGTTCCTTGGTGTGTCCTGCGGCGATCGGGCTGAAACCGGCAGACCAACGCCTCCTGCCGCTCCTACTCATCCCGGCCCTGCTGTGCCTGCCGTGGGCTCGTGCCCCGTCAGTCCCGATTGGTAGAGGCTTGTGCCACCACAGCGGTGCTTGCCAGCCATGAGCCCTGCGTCTGTCAGCTGAGTGGCACTCTGGTGTGACAGTCACCTGTGGTCTCCACAGTGGCGGGGCCGGGTCCGTGTGGCAGGAGGAGGGTTTGAGGTTGTGCACTTGGGAGGGTCGACCAGAGTTGCGGGGCTGCCCTGTGTGTCTGTGGCGGTGGGATCCCCACATTGTTTACCGGGTGGCCTGTCCAGGTCTGGTGCCTTACCTCGACGTCCACTCTCTCTTGTAGCACCCAGGCCTGCACCCTCTCGCAGTCCGGGACCCCTTGCTCCTAACTGCCTGCCTACTCACTCCTTAACACTTGGCTCACCGCTCCTTACTACCCACCTGCTCGCTCCTTACTGCTTGGCTCACCGCTCCGCCCTTCCTTCGTGTTGGGTCCACACCCTCTCGATTTGCATGCGCGACCCCTCCTGGGGGTCACCGCCGACGCTTGCACCCCCTGGTTGGTGTCTGCTGACCATGCCCCGAGAACCGGCCTTCTGCCGTGTGGGTGTCACCCCTTAGGCCCCCCCCCAACCTCAGGGGGGTTTTGGTGGCCTCCCCAGGCAGAGTGCTCTTGGACGGGGCGCAGTGTCGCGGGGATGTTTGTTGGGCGTGTGCACCCGGGAGAAAAAGACTGCGGCGGGGGACGCAGCCTCACTTCTCTGGCCTGGTGCCAGGGGCAGGGAAGCGAGCCTCACACAAGTCGCCCTGCTGCACTCTCAGCCTGTTGAACGGCCATTACTCTAGAGGCCCGGTGCACAAAATTCGTGCACGGGGGTGGGGATCCCTCAGCTCGACCTGCACACTCTCCAATCTAGGAGCCCTTGGGGGATGTCCAACTGCCAGTCAAGGATTGGGCCTAAACTGGCAGTTGGACATTCCTCTTGCAATCCAGGACCTCTGGCTCCTAACAGCTCACCTGCCTACCTGCCCTAACCACTCTGCCTGCCTTCCTGATCCCCCTAACTACTCTCCCCTGCCAGGCTGATCCCCCTAACTGCCCTCCTCTGCCAGCCTGGTTGCTCCTATTAACTTTTTAAAAAAAATCTTATCCCCTTAAAAAAAAAATCTTATCCCCTTTACACACAATTGTATTTGACTTCCTTATTGGCTTCTCCCTCTCACACAATTTTTCTCTCTCCTTTATGTAACACTTTTTCCTACTGACTCATCATTTATAAACTTTTCTTTCTTCCTTATTTCCTACTTCTGTTCCATCATCCTTCTTCCCATCTTTCTCCT
>NW_005365599.1:138261-147193 GCF_000412655.1 Myotis brandtii | reverse complement strand
GGTTTTCTCCTGAGGGGTCCCAAAATTGGAGAGGGTGCAGGTCGGGCTGAGGGACACCCCCCTCCCCCAGTGCATGAATTTTGTGCACCAGGCCACTAGTTTATTATGTAGATACCCATGTTACCTGGATGGGGCAAGTCAGTGTCCCTCCCTAGGATAAGGACTCCTTGTGTATTGTTCTGGCTTATTGAAATTAAAAGGCTTTTTTTTCCCTAGCTGGTTTGGCTCAGTGGATAGAGCGTCGGACCACAGACTGAAGGGTCCCAGGCTCGATTCCAGTCAATGGCACATACTCTGGTTGCAGGCTCTATCCGGTTAGGGTTGTACAGGAGGCAACCAGTTGATGTTTCTCTCTCACATAGATGTTTCTGTCTCTTCCACTCTCTCTAAAAACCAATGGAAAAAATATCCTCCGAGAGGATTAACAAACACAAGAAAAGGCTTGTTTTAAATTCCCTGAGAACGTCATGACTGGCAGTTTACAGAAGAAAGCCCAAACCTTTGACAAGCTCAGTGGTTCTGTGGGGGTGAAAGTCTACTGAAGTATTTGTGCCAGAAGGAGAGCAAATAAACGGCTCTCCATGAGCAGTGCTCTGTGGGCTTTGGGACATCGTTGGCCTGGACTCCTAGATTTTTAACGCTTTTTATCCTCTGAAACTATTGGAGGGATTTTGCCCTTTAAAGGACAAAGCCTCTGTGAACAGATGAGTCCCAGAGAAACATTTGGTGGCGGTGGCCATGGGATACTGCCTGCAAACCTATACACCAGCAGTCTTGTGGCCATAGGAGCAAGCCACCCTCAACATAATTCCAGACAGGTTGGCCCCCTTCTCTCCCCGTCACATGCTCAGCCTCTGTTAATAAACACACTGGATGTGGAGCTTAGGAAATGATCTATATTCTAATCAGCATTATTGTCATGCCGGATGTGCTATTCCTGGGGAAGAGAAAAGAGCCCATTTGAAAGATTCTGCGGAGAAATCGTTAAGGGCCAGAATTGCATAAAAGGAAAAAAAATCCTTCAATATATTTTTTTCTTTAAAAAATATTTTTATTGATTTCAGAGAGGAAGGGAGAGAGATACATAGATAGAAACATCTATGATGAGAGAGAATCATTGATTGGCTGCCTCTTTCACATCCCCTACTGGAGATTGAACCTGCAACCCGGGCATGTGCCCTGACTGGGAATCGAATGAGAAACTCTTGGTTCATAGGTTGATGCTCAACCACTGAGCCATGCTGGTCGGGCAGTCCTTCAATATTTAAAATGATTCTTGTGACACCCCAGAGCATGTTGTTAACTCACTGTTAACAACACCTCTTGGGTAGGTTTCTCTGATGCTGCTCATTGAGCCATGAGTGTGTTTCAGGGACACTGTGCGCTTGTCTCACCTCAGTCCCCTATGTGTCTCTGTGTAGCATATGGTAAACCTGTGCTATCCAAGTAATGTTTCCCTTCGGTGAATGAAGTAATTGTCGTCTTCCACTGTACCATCTGCCTAGCAGAAAGACTGCTACAAACTTTCTCTTATGCAATAGTTCTTGGTACTTCGAATATTTTTAGCAAGAGAAAATTTTCTATACTAGAATTTTCCACTGCCAGAAAATACAAGGTTCTTTGTAATACTGACCATCTGCTTAATAGCGTATATTTCCATTGGGTAGGAGGACACTAGACTTTTATTATAAAACTCAATTAATGTACACAAGGTTCTTTGTAATACTGACCATCTGCTTAATAGCATATATTTCCATTGGGTAGGACACTAGACTTTTATGATAAAACTCAATTAATGTAAGCAAAAATATGACATAGGAGCACAGTTTTAACTAGGATGTTTAAAAATTAATGTTTTATTAGGTTTAAGGGTCTCTCTAACCTAGGCAAGCAGGTTTATGACTTGACTTTATTTTAGCCGTATATTGGTACCCTGCTTTATAAAAGAGAATTTCCTCAAATAAGCAATGGATGAGAGAGACTTTTGCTTGAGGCACCTGTTTGGAATCTGGTTTTCACATCAGGAGCTTGACAAGCGTGCCATTTTATATTAAACATTGCGGAGGTGCTGCAGGGCGAGGAGAGAGCTGTGCTTGGCTTAATGCTGGAGAAAAATCCAGTGTGCTCTTGTAAATGTTTGCTGTGACTAATAGCAACTTTTTGTACAATCAGCTAAATGTGGTCCCGTTGCTAATGGACAATTATCCCACTTCAGTGGGCACTAAGTGTCTCACTGCAGCAGCAGCAGCAGCAGGCCAAAGACCTAGTGCTTAATGAAGACACATTTCCTAGAGGTTGTGGCTGTTTTCGAGCGGGGCTTGGGACTCATTACTACTCCAGTCTTCCTGATGTCACCTTCCACTTCTAGGAAATTCACGCTTTAAAGCAGGGGTGGGGAACCTTTTTTCTGCCAAGGGCCATTTGGATATTCATAACATCATTCGCTTAATAGAATTCACTTAATATAAGTGTATGTTGCTATGAAAAAAGCTCCTAGATTTATTGAATTTTGAGTCCCGCCTGCAGTTGCCTTGGCAGGGTCAGACCAAATGATTTCTCAGGCCTTATACGGCCGGGCCAGACGACGTTCCCCACCCCTGCGTTAAAGGCAAAGCTTGAAAACCAGATCTATTCTAGTTACTGACACAAATAAAATCCTGCACTTCTTCAGGTGGGGTCACTGACTAGATGCAGGTAATAGAACTTGCGTGAAGCTCAACTCGTTGTGATCTGTGGTTCGGGTGATGTGACGGTTTCAGTTGTTAGGGCTTCTGAGCCTTTTCAGTTGATTAGGTTTCTGAGTCTGATGTTATTTTGTGATCTGTGGTTCGGGTGATGTGACGGTTTCAGTTAGGGCTTTTGAGCCTTTTCAGTTGATTAGGTTTCTGGGTCTGATGTTATCGACTAAAGGAAACCCAGGTATGTTTGTTTAATATTAAACTTAATATTTAATGTAACTTGCCCAGCAACATTAAAGGGGATTTCTTAAGCCAACTCTCGAAGCTGTGGGCTACACATTTTGCACTGTTTTTATCCTTGTCTTCATCCTATCACCTTGGACTCAGACACAAGGCCTTTCAAATGGAGATTTGAAAAAATTACTGCCATTTATGTAAAATAATGTACTGTGACCAAGTTATTATTTTTTGTGACCAAGTTATTTAAATGGGAAATAAAGTGCTTTATTTAAGGAGACTAGTTGGTGTTTCTTCGTGTGCCTCCTGAACTCCTTTGCTTTAAGAGAAGCCTGCCATGTAGCTTTAGGTCCCAGCCTGTGGACCTAAAACTATCATATTCCTGGTGGTTACTTTTCCAGTTTTGTAGGCCAGGGATACTGCTTATTGGGCATTTTGTTAGCAGTAAAATTTCAAATCATATTTTTAAGATAGCCCAGCAAGGCCTGGCTGGTGTGGCTCAGTTGGTTGAAGTGTTGTCTCATACACCAAAGGCTGTAGGTTCAATTCCCAGTCAGGGCACACACCCATGGTTTCAGGTTTTATATACACACACACACACAGATAGCCCAGCCAGAAACATAGGTCATTTACTAATTTGTTTTCCTGTGTCTACTTAGAAGGTTCTATAAGTAGGTAAAACGTTCTTGCTGGCTCAATCAGAATATGAGTTGCTAAAGACTCAATTTCTAAATGATGCTTGAGGTGAAATAAAAATAAAAGAGAGTTTAAGAGAGAAAACTTAAGCTGTACGGGTGAAACCTTGCATGCTTACTTAAGGGCTTCACCTTTATGTATAGGCTTGGGTGCTAATATAAGCCAATATTCTATAACTTACTACAGTTAAGAAAACAATGATTTAGATGGAAAGAGATTAAATATGAGTTACTTTTATTCCCATTTTCTTTGGTGGCCATCAGTCTTAAAAAGTTTTTAGAGGATAACTATGGAGACAGGGATATTGTAGAAGAAATAAAGTTTGATTTAGGGTGTTTTGTCACACCCTAAGATGAGTAAGTCACACATCTTCCACAGAGAAGAACAGAATCATTTTGCAGGTGGTATAGCTATAGCTAGGTATCCCTTCGAAGAAGTAAGATGTTGACAGAATTTTACTTTACCAACTCATATTTTCAACCTACCAAATAACAGTTACCTCAGGGTGCAAGGGACTTTCTCATTTTACTCTGTGCTTTTATCTACTACTTGAATTTGTTGTAATAAATGTGTTTTGTAATGAAAAAAAAATTCTAGCAGATAATTCAGTTCACAGAAGGGAATGTCTTTATTTAGCACCTTAAAGATTAAAACATTCTTTGAATGAAAGATAAACATCTTGATATATAGATCAAATTGAGGTCTAGAAGCAGATCAAATATTATTTAGAGGTAGCAATTGGGAGCATGACCAGATATTTTAACAAATTGCTGGACTTCCCTTCCTGCTTATCAAGGTGCACTGAAGAAAAATGTGTTCGGTGCCCCACTTTCTCTGAAATTAGGATACGCTGTTATCCATTGCAGCACTGCAAAGACTACCTTTGATGCGTGGCTTTCCATTAGGGGTGGGCAGAAAGGACAGAGGCCGGCAGAATGCTTGTTGCGGATGCTAAGGTACTAACTAGGTGCCTGGCCACATATGACTCCTTTTCTAAGTGCTCACTACTTTTAATTTCTTCTTAACTAAAGTTACATTTGCTAACAACTCACGTTAAGCTATAAGGACATTTTCCTCCACAAGCTCAGGCAAGCAAACACGTCCTTTTTAAAGTTTATGATGCTAAAAATACAGACGCTGCATTTGAACAGTGGAACAGGAACAGTTCCTGTGGCTGATCCTGCTGGGATAAATGCTTTAGTGAACTGATTAGCAACCCAAGAGAAATAAAAGAAGGAAGTACAAACTCAAAAAGAAGTCCTTTAATCCAAGGAATACCTGACAGAACAACCATGTAGATGCCTGTGCATGTGGGTGGGTGGTGCTCACAGACCTGTATGGGCCATGGGCACTCCATCCTACGCACGGCACTGGCTTGTGTTCCCTGGACACCAAGGACTCTTACACGAGGGCAGGTATCTGACGCTGGACAACCAGAGTCACGGTGGGGCCAGCGCCTGGAAGTCCGGAAGGATTTCAGCTACCTTCTTACGGAGTTGCTCTCGCCTTTCTTCTCTTAATCTTTCCTCTTTCATAAATTTTGCAAACTTCTTCCATGTCTGAAATGTGATCCAGAGAATCCTCCTTTAAGAATAAAAAGGGGAAAAATGTAAAATATTAAGGAAAAGTTGACTTTCCATCTGAAGTACATGTAAGAATAATCCTTATGTGAATAAAACATATTAATAAGGTATGTACATCACAACTGGAATTCAGGCTGAGAAATGCTGTAAAGAAAAGAAAGCCACAGAAGTGGATGGGAGTGACCAACAGGTTATTTTTACTTTCCCTTAGGTGGCCAGGGAAGGCCTGTGCGAGGAGGTGACACTCCTGTGCCTACACAACAATCTGTACACCACAGAACGTGGAGGCATCTGCCACATTAAGCTCATAGGAAATGACAGACACCCAGTCACCAAAGAAGGACAGACCATTTGTTTCCTCTCAAAGGGAAGGGCGTAATAAAATTTAGGGCATTTCTATCCAAAATGCTTAAAATCACACAAAACGAAGGAAAACTTACACCTTATTCCTCAAGAAATTTAGATTAAATAAGACATCGCTGTATTACAAACATTAATATGGCATACTGTGTGATCTGAATTACATAAAATTCCAAACCAGGCAAAACTAAACTATATAGCCTTGAAGGCTGCATGCTTGGAAGGCAAAAGTGAAGAAACACAAAGGCAAGGACATGCTCCGCACAAAGCTCAGGAGTAGTTCACCTTGAGGAGGAAGGGCTGGCCCTTGGGCAGAAGCCAGTGGGACTCTGCGGGCCAGCAGTGTCCTACTTCTGGACCTCAGTGGTGATGACATGGATGTCCCCTTTATAGTAATTCTTTAAGCTGGACTTGCATGACTTAAGCATTTTTCTGTATTAGTGTTATATTTCACAATAATGTTAAAAAATTGAACTTACAAACTTATGTGACATAAAGAATACATACATTTGCTTAAGTGTGTTCATGTACTTCTCATAATTTTATTCTCCTGCCAGTCCCTGTGAAGCAGAGAAGACGGGCACCCTCCTCATTTTAAAGACGGGGCCCTGGAGTCCCAGGGGGGTGGTTACTATCTTGTTTTCATCACCGAGTCAGTGGGTGAGCTGGAACACCTCTGCTGGTATCGCTGAATGCCCAGCTCTCCTAGCCCCCACTTCCTCTTTCTGGACATGTTCCAGGTACAGAATATATTGCAGGGCAATTATGCAGTCAAAGAGTGACTTTCCTCAGAGATCAGACCCTCACCTGTCACTGTGCTCCACGGCAATCTTGTGCTTGCTCTGAGAATCGATCCGGGCCTCCCTGACCATGTTAAGCCAGGCCCTGCAAATCTTCTTTTGAAGAAAATGCATACACAGTGTTTGTACTTCTTCCTCCAGGTCAGTCAGGTACTGGGGATGAGGAAAGGAACAGAAATGAGTCAAATAATGTCACAGACAAAGAATTAGAGCAAATAAACAGTACAAAAGAGAAAGAATAGAAACAAACACAAGACAAAGTAACAAAGGACACTGGAGGCATAAAGAGAAAATGTGGCAGCCAAGCAAACAGCCTCTGTAATGTCTGAAGGAGATAATGGAACCAGAGGGGGGAAACAGTAACAATATCAAGGGGGTATATTTCTAGTAAAATCACTTGAGCAATTATGGGATAAGAAACAAGTATAAAATCAAAAGTTGATATAATGACACACAATTTATAGAGATGAACAGTGTGAAAAGAAATAGGCTTAAGAGTTTATATTAACAAAAAGTTAATTTGACATTTCCACATTCATTTCTAAGCAATGCATTAGATTGACTATTTTATAGTGTTCTTGAAAAAACAATGACTGGACATTCTGGATTGCATCTAATTTTCTTACACGGATTAAGGAGAGACGTATTCAAAGCTCCCTTCCTGTGCCTTACCCGCTGCCAGCTCCGGAGGACTCTCCTAAGCAACGTTTGGGAATAACATTGATCGGCCCAGGCCGTCTTCCTAGCCAGGCTCTCCTGACTGCAACGGAACCAGCTCAGCAGGCATTTCCTCTGTAGGGCCAAAGAATGATGTTCTTCGGCCACCTGGATCGTTTTATAAATAAGAGAAGGAAATTATTCCTTGTATTGTAGATCACTTAAGGAAACACACATTCATTCCCTTGGCAAATGATGCTTCAAACCACATGTAGAGAGAATATCTTAAGGACATTCAGCCTATGTCCCTAAAGCTTTGACTACTGACTCTATTTTATGGGGGTTTTAGATTCATCGCATGCATAGCCTTTCAGTGCTGACTCCCTGAAGACCACAGTGACTGGCTGGTTATCAGGAAAATGGAATAAACAGCCTCCAAAGCCATTATTTCGCTTGCTTGCACCGAGTTTTGAAGTGGGTGGCTGGCAATGTTCTCAGTTTGTTCTGTTGGAGCTCAGACAGCAACTCCATAACAAACCTCTCTTTTTTATGTACTTAACCACTGTCTAATTGAGGAAATGCCAATACTTTCAATTAGTTTTGTAGAATGAGCTGTCACCAGCCCTGAAATTTAGACATTATCAATAAACCACAAAACCATCTGATAGAAAAATAACACGATGAATAATTTAATGTCTTACCAACTTAAAAGGTCAGAGCAAAATTCTTTCAAAATAAACATACAACTCAGTTTATAGATTTTAAAAAGGAAGTGTTATATTCTTTCAAGAGGTAAGAGGAAAAAATCCTTCCCCCTTTGTTCTCTCCAATTACATATTTTTCTAAGCCTGTCTAGCCACCCAGCATTATGAATGTGATTGACCCAAACCAAACTCTTGGCAGTCATACTTCTTGGTCAAAATGAGCATTACAAGAGGTCTCTGTGGCACCTGAGATGCTGCCTGTCCTGATTTCCGTCTGGGGACCAAAAGGCAAGGGCAGCCAGAAACCATAGCCTCCTCCCCTCCCTTCTCATCCTCTGGGAAAACGGAAACAACCAGAAAGAAAACGATTCTCAGAAGGCTCCTTAGAAGTTCTAAAAATGGTTGTTGGAATAAGTGGAATATAGCATGAGAAAGAGAAAATTCTGAAATGTCTAAATTAAATTACAGTGACCGGGAAGTGAAAGACAGAACTGTTAGCCTGTTAATGACTGCTCACATTCCTCCCATTGCCTGTTGGAGCTTCAGGTTAACTTCCAGGTGGCTATTTCCACAGGTTATTTCTACCAGGCACCACCTAACTCAGTGGTTCTCAACCTTGGCTGCACATTAGAATCACCTGGGAATCGTTTTAAAATCCTGATTTCTGGGCCTCATCCTCCGGAAATTCTGTTTCTTTGTTACTAATGTTGTGGCCCCACCCCATAACAAAGAAACAGAATTTCCAGAGGATGAGGCCCAGAAATCAGGATTTTAAAACGATTCCCAGGTGATTCTAATGTGCAGCCAAGGTTGAGAACCACTGACTAACTCCAGGAGCCTCGGCTTGTTTGCACATGCGTGCACTCTCCAGACTTGCCCACAGCCAATCTACAGGAGGGAACATTTCTCTATGCTGGTCCCGCTCCCCCTTCTCCCCCTTCTTTGCCTGCAGCTAATGAAAATTCTTTCAGATTACCTTTCTTCCACCTTCCCTCTGCTCCATGTACAGAAATACTTGCAAGACTCTGAGACCATGGGCACACTGTTCTGCTCAGCCATGCTCCTGGTGATTTAGATTAGAGTCTATGCTGCTTTTGGCTAGCATTTTGGACCAATAAACCTTATTTAAAAATACAGTTGTCATGGAAGTTAATTTTTTATTTTTTTAAAATTGTTTTATTGCTTAAAGTATTACAAAGAGTATTATATATGTCTCC
>NW_005365599.1:130463-136410 GCF_000412655.1 Myotis brandtii | reverse complement strand
AATAAGGACAGTTTTACTTCTTCTTTTCCAATTTGGATGCCTTTTATTTCTTCTTCTTGTCTAATTGCAATGGCTAATACTTCCAGTACTATGTCGAACAGGAGTGGTGAGAGTGGGCATCCCTGTCTTGTTCCTGTTCTTGGAAGTTAATTTTATTTGTTTAACAAGCACATGTGAGTTTAAGGGAAGATGCTAAATAATCCTTCTGAAGAAAGTGATAGAAACAAACGAGGAATTGTGTAACTGGACCCTTCTCCTTCCTTAATTTTTTCTATCCCTTCCTGGAAGCCAACTCTGATGGGTGAAGAAGCCATCCCTTCCTCTTACTGCCGTCCAGAACTTTCCATTTTACTTTTTATTCTTTTAACTTTCAACTGGTGCCTGGCACCTACATGACCCTCCGATTTCTATGCAGCACAAAGGCTGCCAGAATGGGCAGGATTCTTGGAAGAAGATGGTGATGAGCTCCTCCAGCTTTGTAACCAATGCGCTGTGACTCTGAGCTAGCAGTTCTCTTCTCTAGGGCTTAGTTCCCTTGTCTACAAAGTGAAGGAGATGCAGAGGACTATGAATGTTCTAAAATTCTATCTTGTTGGATAGGCTGAAGAGTGGCCTTTCAGGGATGGCCTTGCCCTGATCCCTGGAACCTGTAAGTAGGTGACCTTACATGGTAAAAGCGATTTTGCAGATGTGATTAAGTGAAGGATCTTAAAATGGTGAGAATATCCTGGATTATACGGGAGAGTCCTAAATGTAATCACAGGGTCCTTATAAGAGGGAGACAGTAGGATCAGGAAGAGATTAGAGTGATTTGAGGAAGGGGCTGTGAGCAGTGGAATGCAGGTGACTGTTAGACACTGAAAACGGTAAGGAGACATTCTCCCCTTGGAACCTCCAGAAGGAACTTGTCCCACTCACAGTTTCACCTTATCCTAGTAGGTCTGGTTTTGGACTTCTGACCTCCAGAATTTTAGGATAATAAATTTGTGTTGTTTTAAGTCACTAAGGTTGTAGTCATTTGTTATAACAACAGTAAACAAATACACTGGTATGACTAGAGAGGTGATTCTCAAAATATGGTGCTCAGACAACTTGTATCAAAATCCCTTGGGCTACCTTTAAAACATGCAGAGTCCCTGATACACACTCCCCTTCCCACTCCCCACCCCAGCCAACAACCCAGACTTACTGAAAATACTTGGAGGTGGGACCAGGAAAGTGCATTTTTGTAAGTTCTCCAGATGGTTGTATGATCAAGAAATTTTAGAAATGCTGGTTTCAGATCTGTGATTTTCTGTTTTTATTTTAAGTGGGTTTTTCTATATTTAAAGCCTATAATTGTTATTTTGAGCCCAAATTCCTGTTTCTATTTTTACATTCTTCTGAATAATTTTTTAAAAATTTAATTTGATTATTTACCCATAAATTCTATTTTGTTTCTAAATTTCATACCTTTCTTGATTTTACTCCATCAAAAACAAGGACCAAAAAAGAAGAGCTAATCCTTGACTACCTTTCCTTTGTGTATTAATAGTTAACAATAAAGAAATAGATAAATGCCAGATAAAACTAGGAGCACTCTACTGGATAGCAAATTATCTGATATGACCAATCTTTGTAGTTATATATTACTAGAGGTCTGGTGCACAAAATTCATGCACAGGTGGGGTCCCCAGGCCTGGCCCGTGATCAGGGCTGATCAGGTTCCTCGCCTCCCTGCCTCCTGTGTCTGTCACCACCCACCCCCAGTTCCCCATCCCATCCCGGGGGGAGGAACCTGGGAGGTGGGCCACCAGCCCCAAGGAGGGAACCAGCCCTTGGCCCCCCTGGGAAAGGGGCCACCTCCGCTGCCACCCATCCCCGGTTCCCTGTCCCAGGTGATTGGGGCCTGTCGGCAGGCGGGAAGGACTGGGAGGTTGGCCGGCAGGTCCCATCAGCGATTGGGGCCTGTGGGCTGGGGGCAGCTCCTGTTGGAACCTGGGAGGTGGGCCACCAGCCCCAAGGAGGGAACCAGCCCTTGGCCCCCCTGGGAAAGGGGCCACCTCCGCTGCCACCCATCCCCGGTTCCCTGTCCCAGGTGATTGGGGCCTGTCGGCAGGCGGGAAGGACTGGGAGGTTGGCCGGCAGGTCCCATCAGCGATCGGGGCCTGTGGGCTGGGGGCAGCTCCTGTGTTGAGTGACTTCCCCCTGGTGGTCAGTGCGCATCATAGCGACCAGTCATTTCAGTCACTTAGGCTTTTATATATATAGATAAGAAGCAAATTTTAATTCAAATTTCAGATTTCATTTCCAAATTCATTCACTCAGAAGACTGAGGAATCAGCTCACCCATCTCACTACTAGAAAAGCCAAAGCAAACTAGCAATGGCTGGGGCACAGATGGGTCCAGGCCTCCAGATAGGATGGATTCCCTGACCACCACAAATGTGCACCCTCAGGTGTTTTGGAATACTCAATAGTTTCAGAGCCACTGGTAAGGAGGCTGAGGACAAAAAAGTCAGGGACAGAAGAAAGATAGTGGGAAGGGCATTTGGGGAAAATAAAAAGAAGGAAAGAAACTGAAAATAGGAAGAGAGCAAGGAGAATGAAGGGTGAATAGATTGGTGAGGTAGGATAAAAAGCAGCCTAAGTCACATTCACAGAGGTATAACCTGCAGCAGTACTTGATTTAGTGGGACTCTTATGATATGAAGCATTATTGTTCATCTTTAATCCTGGTTTTCACAACCAAAACTACTAGTCTTACTTTTCAGTATTAACCTGGTCAAATGTGTAAATAAGAGTGGTTATCACTGGTACACATTACTGAGCTTATTATTAACTAGAACTCTAAAGGCAACCTTTTATGCATTTTGAGCTTCATAATCATTTAGTTGAATGATCTATGCACTAGGTAAATTTGAATTTCAATGATAGTTGATATAATATATCTTTGTGTGGCAAAGTGGGTTGCTATTCCCTATAATAGGATTATATATCCATACTAGAAGGCCAGTGCACAAAATTCGTGAACAGGGGAGGGCCCTCAGCCTGGCTTGCACCCTCTCCAATCCAGGACCCCTCGGGGGATGTCTGACTGCCTCTAGCAATCCAGGACCGCTGGCTCCTAACCCCTCTGCCTGCCTGCCTGATTGCCCCTAACTGCTGCCCTACTTGCTGATTGTCCCTAACTGCTCCCCTGCTGGCCTGATCACCCCTAACCACCTCTGCCTGCCTGCCTGATTGCCCCTAACTGCTCCCCTACTGGCTAATTGTCCCTAACTGCTCCCCTGCTGGCCTGATCGCCCCTAACTGCCTCTGCCTCGCCCTGCACTTGGGACCTAGGATTCCCTCCTCTGGCTGGTCACAAGAACCCGGGATCTGGGCCCCAGCTCAGCCCCAGCCCCAGCCGCTGGTACCTGGGACTGTGGGGCGGGCAGCTTTTTCCTCTCCTGGGCTGCAGGCTCAGGCGCAGGCACAGGCGCAGGAGCAGCTGCTAGCGCCCAGGAACCCAGGGTGGGCGGCTTGTCCCTCTCCCAGGCCGCAGCCTTGCTGGTCCCCATTCCTCTCTCACGAGCTCATTTGTGCCTGGTTGGTCCCCATTCCTCTCCCACAGTGTTCAGGGTCTGAGCCATTACGGCGTGAGGGTGTGATCATCATTTGCGTATTAGCTCTTTATTCCTCTCTCACGAGCTCATTTGTGCCTGGTTGGTCCCCATTCCTCTCCCACAGTGTTCAGGGTCTGAGCCATTACGGCGTGAGGGTGTGATGACCATTTGCGTATTAGCTCTTGATTATATAGGATTCTTTGTGTATGATTTCATAATATCTCCCAATGGAGTAGATGAGCCTCTTTCACTTCTTAATGACTTTTAGTTTAGTGCTATGATTAGCTCTGGCCAACAGAATGTTAGTAAACATAATACAAGCAGAGGTTTCACATGGGTTTACAGAAAAGGGTTTGGCCTTTGTACCTCAGACATTTGCCAGGTGAAAAGCATGCCCTGAATAGCTGCTATAGCCAGAAAGAGTGGCTGTGGAGAGACCTGAACCCATTCCACAACTGGTCCACAGACGTGAGTAAGAAATAAATGCCTGAATTATATATATGCCACTGATATTTGGGGGCTGTTTGTTATGCAGCTTTACTGCAGCAGAAACCTGACTAACAGACCTGTGGTAATTATTTTTCTCTTTATTAAACACTGTTAATAGTGGGAGAGGCCTCTATTTGTCTTATCTGTAGGTCTATAATAAAAATGTACTCTAGCATTTTTCAACCTATTCAATTACAGAAATCTTTCTCTACCTTGGAAGACCAAATCTAAACTCTTACCCAAAACAAATAAATACAAACACTCATTTCATTTATCTTTCTGGCTTTTCAATCACCAAACAATACCCAAATCTAATTTTATGCTATTTGAAAAGTCAATTTTCTAATTTTGAGGGGTAAGAGTATGACACTATACCTGGATGTTTTGCTTGCTTTGCATTCTCAATCTCTTCCAAGGCTCCAGACCTTTTTTCCTTAGCAACGCCCTTTCATAATGATCTTTGGCTATTGCTTCCAGCTGCTGGTTCCTCTTAATTCTCTTCTGCTGCTCCAGTTCTTTCTGAAAAAAATTAAGAAGTAAAAATGGTGAGGAGGGACCAAGATGACAACATAGGAGGCTCCTGAACTTCCTTTTTCCTTCAGATGCACTGAATATACAGCCACCCACAGAGAATTGCCTCTGGAAGAAATCTAGAAACCAGTTGAATGACTTCCATATTGGGCGAGTGAGAAAATACCCACATTGAAAGGCTGAGAAACACTTTTGTCATAAACTCATAGTTGGCACAGCACCATACAATAGGGAGGGAACTCCCAACTCCCAGCTTGCGTTTGGACTGCACATCTAAAACCCCAATTTTTAAAACAACCACCCAAAACACCTGGATTTGAAAAACACTGGAGCTTATGTCCACAAGACACACAGAACTATAGCAAAGAAACAGTTCTTACTGGCTGAAAACTTCCCTAACATGGGGAAAGAAACAGATATCCAAATCCAAGAAGCCCAAAGAAAATATATATATGCGCTAGAGGCCCAATACACAAAATTTGTGCAAGGGGCTTGGTCCTCACAGCCCCAGCTGCCTCAGTCCTAGCAGCCCTAGCTGCCTTGTGGCCTCGAGGCCCCGCTGTCCCCACCCATTGGTCATTCCGGGAGGTCGTTCCAGAAGGTCGTTCTGCCATCTGGTCTAATTAGCATATTAGCTCTTTATTATATAGGATGACTCTAAAGAGACACACACCAAGACACATTATAATTGAACTGTCAAAAGTTAAAGACAAGGAGAGAATCTTAAAAGTAGCAAGAGAAAAGCAACATGTTACATATAAGGGCAATCCCATAAGACTACAAGTGGATTTTTCAGCAGAAATCCTGAAAGCCACAGGAAGTGGAGTGATATAGTCAAAGTGCTGAAATAAAAAGGACTGCCAACCAGAAATGCTCTACCCAGCAAAAGTGTCCTTTAGAATTGAAGGATAAAGGGTTTCCAGACAAACAAAAGCTGAAAGAGTCTATCACCATTAGATCAACCTTACAAGAAAGGCTAAAGGGACTTCAAGTTGAAAGAAAGGATGCTGATTGGTAACATGAAAACATATGAAAGTATAAAATTTGCTGGTAAAGGCAAATTCAGAACACTCTGATATTGTAAATGGTAGTAAATGAATCACTTATAACTCTAGACCAGCGGTTCTCAACCTGTGGGTCGTGACCCCTTTGGGGGTCAAACGACCCTTTCACAGGGTTTGCCTAAGACCATTGGAAAACACATATATAATTATATATTGTTTTTGTGATTAATCACTATGCTTTAATTATGTTCAATTTGTAACAATGAAATTGGGGGTCACCACAACATGAGGAACTGTATTAAAGGGTCGCAGCATTAGGAAGGTTGAGAACCACTG
>NW_005365599.1:124886-129594 GCF_000412655.1 Myotis brandtii | reverse complement strand
CTTTCACAGGGGTCGCCTAAGACCATCGGAAAACACATATATAATTACATATTGTTTTTGTGATTAATCACTATGCTTTAATTATGTTCAATTTGTAACAATGAAATTGGGGGTCACCATAACATGAGGAACTGTATTAAAGGGTCATGGCATTAGGAAGGTTGAGAACCACTGCTCTAGATAAAGGTTAAAAGTCAAAGTGTTATAAATAACTATAGCTATGATAAGTTGTTAATAGATAAACAATGTAAAAAGATATATATTATGACATCAAATACATAAACAGTAGTGTAAAAATAGAGCTTTTGTATGCATTAAAAGTTATCAGCTTAAAATAGACTATAGCTGCAAGACATTTTATGTAAGCCTCATGGTAACCACAAAATATAAACCTATAGTAGATATACACACACAAAAAAGAGAAAGGAATCAAAGCATAACAACTAGAAGAATTATCACATCAAAGGAAGAAAGAGAGGAACAAAAAACTATAAAACAGCAAGAAAATAGTTAACAAAAGACAATATAAGTCTACACCTATCAATAATTACTTAAATGTACACAGACTAAATTCTCCAATCAAAAACATACAGTGGCTGAATGTATAAAAAAGAAGACCCAACTGTATGCTGCCAACGAGAGGCTCACTTCAGCTTTAAGAACACACACACAACCATTTGCAACAGCATGGATGGAACTGCTAAGCGAAATAAGCCAGTTGGAGAAAGATAAATATCACATGATCTCACTCATGTGGGATATAATGATCAACATAATTTGATGAACAAGAATAAATCCAGACACAAATGGCAGGGGAGGGGTGGGTTAGAGAGCAACTAAAGGACTTGTATGCACGCATATTAGCATAACCAATGGACACAGACACTGGGGCAGTGGGGACTTGCCTGGGGTGGGAATGGTGTGGGGCTGGGGCGGTGGGGGCTTGCCTGGGGTGGGAATGGCTGGAGGGGGGGAGGGGGTCAATTGGGGAAAAAGGAGATCTATGTAAAACTTTAGACAATGAAAAAAAGATTCAATAAAATATAAAACAATGAAGAAGAAAAAAAAGAATACACACAGAATGAAAATGAAGGGGTGGAAAAAGATATTCCATGAAAATTGAAACTAAAAGAGAAAGGGTAGCTATACTTATATCAGACAAAATAGACATTAAGCCAAAAACTTAACAAGAGACAAAGAAGGTCATTATATCAGGATAAAGGGGTCAATTCATCAAGAGGCTATAACAATTGTAAATATTTATGTACCCAACATCAGAGCACCTAAATATACCAACATACTGAATGGAGAAATAGACAACAATACGATAACAGTAGGGAACTTCAATAACTCACTTTAAACAATGGATAGATCATCCAGACAGAAAAATCAATAGGGAACATTGGACTTAAACTATGTGTTAAACCAGATGCACCTAACAGACATATACAGAACATTACATCTAACCGCAGCAGAATGCACATTTTCTCAAGTGCACATGAAACATTCTCCAGGATAGATCATATGTTAGGCCAGAAAACAAGTCTTAATAAATTTAATAGATTAAAATCATATCAAGTGTCTTTTCTGACCATAATGCTATTGAATTAGAAATCAATTATATATTCATTCTTTATACAGTAAATCTCCCAAATTGATTTCATTCGCTTCCAGAGCAAGAAAAATATTGACATGTTTTTGACTCCCAGATTCCTTTCTATAATCTTGATGTCTAGACTTATATATTCACCTGCCTATCTGACATATTTATTTGGATGTCTAATAGGCATCTCACATTTAACATGTCCCTCTTGTAGAGGCCTTTCCTCCTCAGCATCCAGCAGCTCAAATATCACCTTCCAGAGAGACCTTTCCCATCTTGCTTCCCCTATCAGACCTTCCCTTCCCTACTTCTTTCGCTGTTACATATTACCTGTTTTCCCCAGCTAGCTTATACATTTTTGAGGGCAGGGCTTTTGTTTGTCTTCTCCACTGCTCTATTCTAACACCTAGAACAGTGGTCGGCAAACTGTGGCTCGCGAGCCATATGGGGCTCTTTGGCCCCTTTATCAGAGAAGACCAGGTAAGATTTTAAGTCTTCCATAATTTCTTAACAAGCATATTTGTTTGTTTAACAAATATCTTTATAGGATATACTATGTACTAGGCATTGTTCTAGGTCAGTGGTCGGCAAACTGCGGCTCGCGAGCCACATGCGGCTCTTTGGCCCCTTGAGTGTGGCTCTTCCACAAAATACCGACTTCTGCGCATGGGCCACGAAGTTTCAATCGCACTGTACATGGCGCCCGCACATGGTATTTTGTGGAAGAGCCACACTCAAGGGGCCAAAGAGCCGCATGTGGCTCGCGAGCCGCAGTTTGCCGACCACTGACCTAGAACAATGCCTAGTACATAGTATATCCTATAAAGATATTTGTTAAACAAACAAATATGCTTGTTAAGAAATTATGGAAGACTTAAAATCTTACCTGGTCTTCTCTGATAAATTTATCTTTTTAACCACAAACTTCATCAACTGTCTATCAATCAAAAGCATATTTATATAGCCATAAAAGTCATTGTCTGATAAGGGTTACTAGAAAGTAAGCTTTTAACAAAAATGAGCACTGAGATGTTAGGAGGGGTTTAGATTTTTATTTTTAAAAGGTCCTTGTGTGAGACCTGTGAATGGCCAGGTTACTGCTGCACCTGACAGTAAAGGACACTAAGCCACCATTGGACTATCATTGACCATCCTGTCCCAGGTGGTACTTCCTGCCATTACCAGTGGCTCCCTCTCTGAAGAATGAAGCACATCTAGGTCCAGGGGAATTGCAGGAAACAAGGATCTTTCAGAGAGGACAGCCAAGTCTTGATCCTGACCCTGGAGGACTTTTTCCTCAATATGGAGGACAAATAGGTCATGAGCTTTTTCCTGAGAAATTCTTCCAGTTCCTTTATCCTAAAACTGATATCATAGGACTTACCTTGCATTTTCTAGCCAAAGAAATATATGTGAGTTCCCTAGAGACCTTCTTTACCATATCAACAGTCGGGTTGATTATCTATGTAATTAGAAATTATGGTACCACTTTTGCACAATTTGCTGATAAACTTGAGCAAAAATGTACCCAACTAAAAGAGGTGAAGCAGGCTTCCATCAAGCACATACAGAATATGACTGACTTTGAGACGTCAGGCACAGGTTCAGAAATGTAATTATCTTCTTGATGTCCAGAAGAATAACACTGCTATGGCCTTGAAAGTCGCTGACTGTGAATGGCTCTATAAAGTATAAAAGAGGTAAGAATCACCTCAAAAAAGGAATAAGATCACAAAAGATAAACTGGGTGGAGAAACACACTGTGTGGAGCATCTATGCTAGAGCAAAAGGAGATAAAGGCCCAGGGCATTTTAGAGCTAAAGCTCTTGGCAAAGAAAGCTCAAACACAGCCAGTCTGTAAATGCATCTATCTCAATTGAGACAGCTACCAACAATTGACTTACTTAATAGAAACTAGTCTATGTGACATCTTTTTGTCTATTGTTGGGGACTGAAATTATATTTCATGTTTCCTAAAAAAGAAAGATTTCAGCTTGGGATAGTGAGAGAAATTAAATAACTTATTGGTCAGTACTGTATTTCTCATCCTTCTTGCCTTGCACAAGCTGTATTCTTCCAGCAAGAAAAAGCTGGACAAACAGCAAATTAATAACTTTTTATGAACCAATCAGAGAATTGAAGCCATTACAAATATGGAGAGACAGGCACCTTTAGGGAGACATAGGACCCAAGCATTTGCTTATCTGAGGCAGAAGCCACCATACACCATATGAGCCAGTAAGACGATTAAACTAGAAATTTTGGCGAATTGCTGGAGGCCAAGGGTAGGCCAGCATGAGAAAGGTGAAAGCTCCTGGGGTCATAGTTATAGGGAGGTTCCCCCACTTTGTGCAGGCCTTTGTTCTAGGAACTCCACCAGGCTCTCAAAGAGAGGATCAAGGAGAGTCCAGAGAGGTTCCCACCATGGTTCTGCTGGCAGGGAGAAAAAGCAACCACTGCAAAATCTGCCCATTCTCCCTTAGGAAAAAAAGACTTCATCTGCAAGCGGCACCACCTGCGGGCACTGGTGGAATGCCACTGCAGCTGTGGGAAGGGGACTCTGTCTAGGCCACTGCCCTATCTCACCTAAGTGGAGGGGGAACCTCACAGAGTGATGGCCTTTCTGGTCACAGACTATACACTGGATACTAAAAGAAGGGAACAGAGGGCAGGGAAAATCTCTACTTCTAAAGTAGGAGCAGAAATTCTCCTGAATGCCCAATATTGTGCACTCCAAAGAGTGAGATTTAATCAGAACATTAGAGAATGCTACCCTTGTCCATACCCTACTCAGCATGCTAACAAACCTCCAGTAATAACAATGGAGTACAGCTGAGAGCTGCTAAAAGACAGATTCTCTCTGGGGAATAGTACAAAGGGAAGACCTAAGGCCAAAAGAGGAGACAAAACAAGTCACCAGAGGAAACTGAAGTGTATGGTACCCACAGCAACAACAAACCTCAACAATAGTAATCATTAACACACTTCAAAAACAGCCCTACTCTTGGCTAGATTATCACACATCTCCACACTAAAAGCCTATTTATCTCAGTTTCTATTGTCCTGTACAACATGTCTGGCTTGCAAATATATATATTCTAGAGG
>NW_005365599.1:116780-122023 GCF_000412655.1 Myotis brandtii | reverse complement strand
GGCTGCTTCCGGTTAATTTGCATATCGCCCTGATTAGCCAATGGGAAGGGTAGCGGATGTACGGCTAATTACCATGTTTCTCTTTTCGATAGGATAATTACCATGTTTCTCTTTTATTCGATAGGATAGGATATGTTGGCATGTCAAATATATACAGGGTTCCCCCCAAAAGGTATACACACTTAAATAGCTGATAGCTCAATTTTGAAAATAAATTGTATTTTAATAAATATTGCCTTTATAATTATTAAAAGTTTGTGTATATCTTTTTTGGGGGGATACCCTATATATATGACATACCAAAAGACAAAAAATAAAGCCTGAAAAGGTAAAGCAATCATCAGAAGAAGAATCAGATATGATAAAGATGTTGGAAATATCAGAGAGAGGTAATTTTAAATAATCTATGATAATAGTGAAGGCTATAATGGAAAAGGTAGTCATAATTCAATATCAGACAGGTAATTTTAGCAGAGACATGGACAAATATAATAAAAGTAAAATGAAAACATCAGAAATTAAAAACAGGGTAACAGAAGTGAAGAGAGCCTTCAATGGGCTCTTCTCTAGATGTTACCCAGTTAAGGGAAGAATCAGGTAACCTGAAGTTAGGGCAATAGAACTTATACAAACTGAAAAGTAAAGAGAAAAAAGACTGAAAACACAACAGATCATCCAAAAGCTGAGCGACAATACCAAACAATGTAACACAAGCATAGGTGAAATCCCAGAAAAATGGAGATGAAATATTTGAAGAAATGAGTAAACATATTATAAAATAACTGACCACATATCTAAGAAACTTAGAGACCACTAAGCAGGGGAAAACAAACAAACCACACATACAAATATTATATTTAAAGTGTTGAAAGCCAAAGGCAGGAAAAAGGGCCTAATCTCCAAAATTTATAGGGAACTCATACAACTTAACAAAAAGAAGATAAACAATCCAATCAAAAAATGGGCAAAGGGAGGGGGGGTAAAAGATCAACCGAAGGACTTGTATGCATGCATATAAGCATAACCAATGGACATAAGACACTGGGGGGTAGGGGGGGCCAGAGGATTGTCAAGGGCAAGGAAGAAAAAGAAAAGGACACATATGTAATACCCTTTGTAATACTTTAAGCAATAAAAAAAATAAAATTAAAAAAAATAAAGTGTTGAAAGCCAAAGGCAGGAAAAAATCTTGAAGGTAGCTGGGGGGGAAAAACTCACCTTACCCATTGTTATGGACTGAATATGTATGTCCAGATAGATACATTGAAGCTCTAACCCCCAGTTTGGCTGTATTTGGACATAGGGCCTCTAAGGAAGTAATTAAGGTAAAAATGAAGTCTTAAGGGTGGGATTAGTGTCCTTATATGAAGAGAAACCAGAGAGCTCACATGCTCTCTCCCCCTCTATGTGCATGCACTGAAGAAATGCCATTGGTGGACACAGTGACAAGCTAGGAAGAGAGCCCTCACCATAAACCAACCATGCTGGACCTCTGATCTCAGACTTACAGTCTACAGAACTGTGAGAAAATTAATTTTTGCTATTTAAGCCACCTACTCTGAGGTATTCTGTTATGGTAGCCTGAGCAGACTGACACCTATAAAGGAACAAAGCTAAGAATTAAAGCAAACTTCTTGGTTTTCTGGCCAGAAACCAGCCAAGCAAGAAGACAATGAACTAACATCTTTAAAGTGTTGAAAGAAAAAACTGTCAACCCAGAATTCTATATCCAGCAAAAATACCCCTCAAAAAAATGAAGGAGAAATAAAGACGTTCTCAGATGAACAAAAATAAAAGGGAATTCACTACTAACAGACTTACACTACATGAAATGTTAAAGGAAGTTCTTTAGGCAGAAGGAATAAGATATAGGTTAAAAACTTAGATCTACACAAAGAAATAAAGAGCATCAGAGATGGAAGAAATAAAGGTAAAACATAATCTCCAGCTTATTTTTAATTACACTAAAATATAACTATTTAAAACAATAAAAATAACAAGGTATTGGGCATATATATGAAATATATAAAATACATGAAATATATGACAATAATGGTGAGAGACTGCAAGGCAAGGATGTCTCCTCTCACTACTCTTACTCAACCTTGCACAGCAATACCTAGCTAGTGCAATAAGGCAAGAAAAATAAATAAAAATCATACATATTGGAAAGGAAGAAATGAAAGTGTCTTTATTAGCAGACAACATGGTTGCCTATATATAAAATTCCAAAAAATCCACAAAAACCTCCTAGTAAAGTTGCAGAATACAAGGTCAACATATAAAAATAAATTGTGTTCCTACATGCTAGCAATGAACAAATAAAATCTGAAATTTTAAAAGACACTATTTACAATAGTACCACAAAAAGAAATACTTAGGTAAAAATCTAACAAAAAATATATAAGATCTGTGGAAAGAAATAAAAATACTCATGAAATAAGTAAAAAATCTAAATAAAGACTCAATGTTGTTAGGATGTCTATTCTTCCAATTTGATCTATAATTCAATATGATCAAAATTTTAGCAAGAGTTTTTATACATATCAACAAGATTAGTCTAAAATTTATATCAAATGGCAAAAGAACTAGAATAGCCAAAACATTGTATAAAAGAATAAAGGGGAGAATCACATTTAATATATTCAAGATTTACTGTAAAGCTACAGCAATCAAAGACAGTGTGGTACTGTTAAAGAAATATACATAAAGATCAACAGAACAGAACAGAGAGCCCAGAAATAGACCCACATAAATACAGTCAATTGATTTTTGACAGAGGTATAAAGGTAATTCAAAACAACTTAATATTAGAAACCACTAAAATTACATGGAACACATGTTGGGAAATGCTACTTCAGAACCCTTATGTAATTTTTAAGGGAGGTAATTGGGCTGTTTCTAGAGATTTCTTAGGCTGTCTTAGCAAGGGATGAATTATAGTACATGCCTTTTGCTCCATGGACAAGCTGAACCATTCTGTGGATACTCAGTCAGCCTCTTTTCCCAGCCACTCCTACCATTACCCAATGGGCTCATAAACAAAGTGGCCATGGTGGCAGGGATGGAGGCTATACAAGGGCTCAGCAATGCAGACTTCCATTCCCCAAGGCTGACTGGCTATAGTCACTGCTGATTGCCCAATCAGCCAGCAGCAGAGACGAACACTGAGTTGTCAAAATGGCACCATTTTCTGGGTTGACCAGCCAGCTATCAGATGGCAGGTTGATTATATTAGACTGTTTCCATCACAGAAGGAGCAGAGTTTTGTTTTTACTGGAATAGACACTCTGAATATGGATTTGCCTTTCCTCTACACAATGCTTTTGCCCGAAACTACTACCCATGGACTTACAAGGTCTCATTTTGGACTTACAGAAAGCTTATCCACCATCATTGTATTCCACATTGGCATGGCTTCTAATCATGGAGCTCACTTTACAACAAAAGAAGTGTGGCAATGGGCCTATACACATGGAACTTATGTGCTCTACCATCCTGAAGAAGCTGGCTTGACAGAATGGTGGCATGGTCTCTTGTAAATATGTTTTTAAATTGATTTTAGAGAGAAAAAGTAAGGAAGAGGGAGAGAAACATTGATGTGAGAGTGAAACATCAATTGGGTACCTCCTGTACACTCCCTACTGGGTATAGTGCCCGAAATCCTGGCCATGCTCTTTGACAGGGAATCAAATTGGTGGGTGTAGGGCTGGCATGATCTTGTGAAGACTCAGTTGCAGTTCCAGTGAGGTGGCAATACCTTGCAGGTCTATGGTAAGGTTCTCCAGAGGGCTATATATGCTCTGAGTCAGCATCCAATATATGGCACCGTTCCCCCCATAGCCAGGATTCACAGGCTCCAGGAATCAAGAGGTGGAGGTGGAATTGGCACCACTCATGATTACCTCCAGTGACCCACTAGCAAATTTTTTTCTTCCTTTGCCCACGACTTTATGTTCTGTTATTCTAGAGGTCTTGGTTTCAAATGGGGGAATGCTTCTATCAGGAGACATAACAATGATTCCACTGAACTGGAAGTTAAGAATGCCACCCAATCATATTGGGCTCCTTATGACTCTAAATCAACGGGCAAAGAAGGAAGTGCTGACTGGGGTGAATAAACCTGACTACTAAGCGAAACTGGAGAGTATACTATTCCACAGTGGAGGTAAGGAAGAGTATTTCTGGAATACAGGAAGCCCCTTAGAGTATATCTTAGCATTACTATGCCCTGGGGTTAAGGTCAAAAGAAAACAACAACAACCCAATCCATACTGGGCTACTCAGGAATGAAGGTTTGGGTCACCTCACCAGGTAAAAAACTGTGATTAGGAGAGGTGCTTGCTGAAGGCAAAGAGAAGAGTGGGTAGTAGAAGAACATAAGTTATAAATACTAGCTACACCCACTTGGCCAGTTACATAAATGAAGACTGTAATTGTCATGAGTATCCATTTCTTATTTTGCTATGAATATATTTATCTGTATATGTATCTTTGTTTTCTTGCCTTTCTTATTCTCTTATTACATAACATATGATGTATTGGCTTTATATCACGGTATTTAAGTATTATTCATTTTACATTATAGTATTTAAGTTATGGGATATCAAGGAGAAGAATAAACATCACTCAAAGACTTTACCTCATCTTCTGGGGCAGAGGTTAGAGCATTTCTGATTGTATGTGGGATAGTTGTATCATGTTAGGCAGAATTATGATGTTGTTATTACCTTATTTGAAGATTATGTTGGTTTCATATGTGTATGGATAACAAGTTGACAATGGGGTGAACTTGTGATGGTTAATTTTATGTGTCAACTTGCCTGTGCCACAGGGTGCCCAGACTAAGATTATTTCTGGGTGTGTCTGTGAGGGTGTTTTTGGATGATATTAATATTTGAATCCATGGACTCAGATTGACCTCCCTAATATGTGTGGGCATCACCCAATCCTTTATGAGCCTGAATAGGACAATAAGGTAGAAGAAGGAATTTGCCGCTTTGCTTCCTGCCTGCTTGAGCTGTGTGTGTGTGTGTGTGTGTGTGTGTATATATATATCTCCTATATAATAAAGATGTAATATGCAAATTAACCCTCACGCTCTCACAAGATGGCTGCCTATGCCAGGCCGGCTGGGGGGTTAGTGAGGGACGACCAAATGACTGAACAAGCAGGCTACGTGGGGCGACCAATCCTGCTGGGGGGTTAGTGAGGGATGACCAAACGACTGAACAAGCAGGCTG
>NW_005365599.1:112931-115908 GCF_000412655.1 Myotis brandtii | reverse complement strand
CTCTGGAGAACCCTAATATAATTAATTTCCAATTCAAATCTCTTTCCTCTGAAAATGCCTCTAATTTCTCCCAAATCTTCATGGATCTTGCCTGCACAACTCTCTTGATCTCTTTTGGTCTGGGAGGCACAAAACAGCATATGCTATACTATACCATTACTATACCATCTTTGATGGTATGTATTTTAAGGACATATGTTTCCAACTAGAATTTAATGACCTTGAAAAAAAGAGTTTTATCTCTTATTTTTTTCTCCATGTATTTTCTTCCATTTGTTCATTTGTTTGTTCATTTATGCACTCATTCAACTCATTTGCTGAGTTCTACTATATGCTCAGTACACTGCTAGCCAATACAATAGTGAGCAACTTCAGACTGCTCCTTCTACTCTTATGGAGATTATAGCCTAGGAGATGCAGATACGAATAAAACAACCATGGAATAGATGCATAATTAAAGCCCTAGTAATGCTTTGAAGGAAATATACTCAGAGTCCACAGAGAGTGACCTAACTTAACCTTGGGTGAAGAGGAGGGTGGGGCAAGACTAATCTGGAAGAAGTCATATTGAGCTAAAATGTAGAGAAGAGTAGATTTTCACTAAATAGAGAAAAAGGGTGCAGGTGAGAAAAGAGTGTTCTAAACAGAAGGTCTAGGGTGGGGAAAGTGCACAGGGTCACACAATTGACCAGACAGACACTACTAACCATTTTCTTCAGTCTCTTCTCTTCTCGTTTTTTCTCAAGTTGAGCCTCCTTTTCTTCTGCCTCCCTCTTCTGCCGCTCCTCCTCTTGGGCCTTTAACTGGGCCTGATCAAGATTAGAATTTGTAAAAATCAGCACCCTCGATTTGTATGGAAATATGATCCTTACTACTGGCCTGAACTCTGTAACAATTTGTTCAGTTGAGATTGAGATTGAGAGAAGTATCTACCAAGGATCTACCAAAGTGTCCACCCCGTCTCTGGAAGAAGCTTGCACTTTGTGATAAAAGTAGAAACCCAACCAACAGGTGGTCAGTTGTGTAACTTCAAAGTTTCTCCAAAGAATACTCTTCTCCTTGGGAAGATGAGACTAAGCATGAATAAGACCATTAACTTTTTATCATAAAAATGATTACTTTCTAGTTCTTCTTTTCATCTGTGAAATACTAAGTCCAAACTATATATAATGGGGGAAAATTTGTTCTTTCATTTCATTTAAAAAACCCTCAAAACTGTTAGTAGTATCTATTTTTTCTTAGTAGGTACAACATTTACTTCTGAAGTCCAGGTCAAAACTTCGAAAGATAAGAACTCTCTACCTTTGCAAACTTGTCAGGTTGGACATCTACCTATAACACACTAGTCTTGGTTATCTGTCAATCTTCCAATGTGCTAGTTCTCATTGACGTCTATAACATTCCTGCTACACAAATGATGTTGATGTTTTCCCCTTTATTTTCCTAAAATTGTTACAGAGTTCAGGCCAGTAGGCCAAAAGCCATTTCCAAAGTCGGTATAATTCTATTGTCTCAATAGGCTTAAACAAGCTAGGCTTAACTTTTTTTTAAATAAACACTTATACAAATCCTTTCTCGTGCCTCAGTTTGCATTCTTGATTTATTACCAATTTTTCCTCTTCTTGTTTTTGTTTCTTCTCTGCCAAGATCCGCCTACGTTCAGCTCGCTGAGCTGCTCTCTCTTCCATGGCTAGAAAATAGTAAGAGTTCCAATATAAAAAATATAAGGAACACTGAAAAACAAATGTCTCCATTTTACAGTAAAATCTGGTGTTATTAAGGTTTTCTTTTAAGTTGAGTGTTCACAATCTCAGAAATATATGTATAAAATTTCTATAAAATACAAATATATAAACTATAGGTATGTATGTATATCCCCTGTAAGTTAAAGACCTATGATCTCATCCTCAACAATGATGAGCAATTTGCAGATTATGTTTTTACTTACACTTCTATTAGAATAATGTTTACTGGTTTAAATTAGATAATGTGCCTTGATGATACTTTTAGTATATGAAACTGAGAAACCATAATTTTAATTTGATAATTCCTTTAATGAATGTAGAAGATGTTAATTATACTTAACAAATACTTTGAGAATAGAATTACTCCCATTGAATCCACTAATTTTTCCCAAGTCATGATACATACATCTGTATATGTAACAACAACAACCACAAACTAAAGTTTAGGGTCACAATGAATACATTTTAATCTAGTTTTAAGGCCTGGATATCCAGATGGGCAGGAAATGGAACTGTACTAAGCATTTGGAGAGCTGGCATCTGAACGGATTTGAGTGTCAGACTCCTGTTCTTGACAGTCTATTAAATATCAATCCAAAAGAAGCAAATGTGCAAGATGGCCTGATAATGTGACTGTCATCAGCCAGGACTTTCACAGGAAGTGGAGCATGGGTGGGAGGAGTACCAAGTTCTGCTCACCCAAGTCAGCCAATGGTTACTTTTGGTTCCTTGTGTCATATTATAGAGGAAGAACATTTAAGTCCAAGTTTTAAGAATTAATAAACAAAACACTCACCAGGCTGTCTTACAGATATTAAGTGTCTGCTTTGCTGGAAAAGAATAGTGGGGTGCCACAGATGGCAGGAGTGAGGATGTCTTTAAGGAGGCAGAAGCAGACTAGAGGATTAAAGTGACAGAACCCTGAGAAGTGGAGCCTCTGGTAATAGTCCCTCTTCCCATCTTTTCTGGAGCTAGATAGTCATTAAAGACTACTTGCAAGGTAGCCTGAGGTGCTAACTTGTTGATCAAATAATAAAAAAGTAATAAGTGGGCATTTTAAAATTATCCTCAGTTTCTGGAGCTAGATAGTCATTAAAGACTACTTGCAAGGTGTCCTGAGGTGCTAACTTGTTGATCAAATAATAAAAAAAGTAATAAGTGGGCATTTTTAAATTATCCTCAGTGGACATAGATGGCATAAACTGCTGTCCTAGCAGTGCAAAGACTGACTG
>NW_005365599.1:83500-112516 GCF_000412655.1 Myotis brandtii | reverse complement strand
AGAGAGAAACATCGATCAGCCACCTCCTGCACATCTCCCACTGGGGATGTGCCCGCAACCCAGGTACATGCCCTTGACCGGAATCGAACCTGGGACCTTTCAGTCCGCAGGCCGATGCTCTATCCACTGAGCCAAACCGGTTTCGGCAGCAATTTTTTTTATTGGCTGGAAAGGCCCCAAGTGTGGCAGAAGAGGCAGGAGAAAATTTGTGGAGCGCTCTGGTGTATTCCACTTCTCACGTGTCTACCCACCTTAGACTGACCAGGTTCTGCCAAGCTTAAAACCCAAGAGTGGCTTGAATTCAATCCCAGCACACTCTACTCCACCAGGGAAGATAACCACCACCAAGGCCAAACCAAGACAGCCCTGCCTTTAAGTATGGGATGGGGTGCCATCAGCTTCCTTGGGTTCCTTCTGGGTCCAGAAAGATAATTTTGGGAGTTGCTTCTACTACCTTCAGTCCCAGGGGAAGCAACAGGAGAACTGGAGAAGGAAAAAAAAAAAAAGAATTCAGACCAATAACCAGCGTTGTTCAAAGCCCTTGCACCTGAGGAACTCAAAAATTTTAAAAACTGTAATCCTTTCTCTCTGAAATAACCACGCATTACTACACCCACTGGATAAATTGGTGTAATAAGGCATGGAAAGGTTGAGTGACTGGCCTGCACCTCCAGTGTGTGAAGCACTCCCACTCTCACCCCAGTACTTCAAATCAATAGTGTCACCCACTTATCCTACCATTTGTCACAAATATTGAGTATATCTCAAGCACCTCTGAAACCATCCTAAATGGCTTTTAGGAAATGTGGACTCTTATTTCAGGCTCAAAAATGTTTACTTTTATCCAAAACAACTATAAATTTAAGCTAGATAATTGACCATCCTGAGGGACTGCTCCATTTGGACCCGATATTGTCTGACCTGACTTCTCAGCACTTAACATGATCAGAAACCCATTAAGTCAAGCTAAAGCAAGTAGGTATTTTTCTCTTTTATTGGTAAAAAGAACTCCTAGACCAGTGATGGCAAACCTTTTGAGCTCGGTGTGTCAGCATTTTGAAAAACCCTAACTTAACTCTGGTGCCGTGTCACATATAGAAATTTTTTGATATTTGCAACCATAGTAAAACAAAGACTTACATTTTTGATATTTATTTTATATATTTAAATGCCATTTAACAAAGAAAAATCAACCAAAAAAATGAGTTCGCATGTCACCTCTGACACACGTGTCATAGGTTCGCCATCACTGCTCTAGGTAGTCGCTTGCCTTAAAGACCTATTTATATCTGCCATGTACCCATCACAATGCATGGGCCTATTTGATCTGAGAGGGCACAACAAAAGGAAAGCAGAGATCACAGAGCCTGGAAGCCAGGTAGAGTTCAGGAACCCGTCTACCACAAAGTGAAAAATTCCAAATAATGAGTCCAGAGAGTGTTCTGATGCAATGGACATACTTTGAAAGCACCTGGCAGGTTCTTTCAGGTTCTTCTTCTCTGGCGTTTGACAGCAGGCGGCTCTGTGTGTCCATGATGGCTGCATTGCGCTCTGCTGCCCACCGAGCCTGCGCCAGCCTCTGGCTTTCCTTCAGCTCCAGAATTGTTTTGTGCTGTTCCTGAAGTTTCTTCTTTTGCTTCTCAATCAGCTGCTGCTGGAAGACATGGTGATTGTGGAAACGGCCCATGCAAATGGGCTTTGCTTTCTGGCTGGTGGTTCTGAGCTTCTCGTCGCTGTCAGGTTGCTGGGAGGCCTCAACATCCAAGGTCTTGTGCAGCTTATTGTCAGAGGTGTTCAGAGGGACATTCTGGAGGGGAACTTGCAAGGTGCTCTTTGTTGGTCTTCCCAGGTGGGGGGTAGGCATGCAATCACTGCTCTCTGAGGGAGGCTTTTCCCACAAAAGGGGCCCGGCAGTCACCTGAGAGAGAAGAAAAAGGTTACAGAGCGCAGCTGTTTGAAGGACTGTGCTGCCGAGATCCAACTTCAGCCAGTCAGCATTGTTCTGTTCAATGGCACAACCACCCCGCACCCCAGACAGAGGTGCCTGTGCGCCTGGTCTGGCTATCTCACAGGCCATCAGTCTTCACCCTGAGAGCCACTCTTAGAATGTGCAATGCTGCTGGCCAGGAAAACTGTGTGTGTGGGAGGGGCAGGGTGGGGGGGAGGGAGGGAGAGAATAGCTACAGCTGTACAAACCACTGACATGGGCCAGAACATTTGTAATCAGAAAAGTGTGCTCTCATAGATGTCTAATTTGGATAGTTCATTTGTAAATTAGACAAGATTACTCCAGATATATATCACAGGAATTTTAATCTGCATGAATTAACTGAATTTTGCAGAAAATTGAAAATTTTGTGGCAAAGGATATAGTTTTTCTCAAGAATATTTGAAAACTAAAGAATACCTTTATAAATCTAAATATATAAAAACCCAGCAACCAGAATGATGAAATGACTGGAATGACCAGTTGCTATGACGTGAACTGCAGTGGCCAACTGGCCCGATTGGGGCAACCAATCGGCCCCCCAACATCCTGTGGCCCCTCCCCCCAGCTGGCCTGGTCCCCTATCAGCCCCCGCAACCCCGATCAGGAGCGGAACTGGCCGGCCAACCTCCCTCGTCCCCTCCCCACCACTGGCCCAGCCCGATAGGCCCCCATCAGGGTGGGCTGGCCAGACCCCACCCATGCACAAATTCGTGCACTGGGACTCTAGTCAATAATACTCATTAAAATAGTTCTTTAATAATAGTTATTTCAATGCTTCTCTTGCCACTAGTAAATTAATCACAGGGTATTTGTTTTAAGACTAGAGGCCCAGTGCACAAAATTCATGCACTGGGAGAGGTGTCCCTCAGCCCAGCCTGCACCCTCTCCAATCTCGGGGGATGTCCAACTGCCTGTGGGATCAGGTCTAAACCAGCAGTTGGACATCCCTCTCACAATCCGGGATTGCTGGCTCCTAACCACTCACCTGCCTGCCTGCCTGATTGCCCCTAACGACTTCTGCCTGCCAGGCTGATCACTCCCTAACCGCTCCCCTGCCAGCCTAATTAACACCTAACTGCTCCCCTGCTGGCCCGATTGCCCCCAACTGCCCTCTCCTGCCAACCTGATCTCACCCCCAACTGCTCTCCCCTGCCGGCCTGATCATCCCCTACTGCCCTCCTCTGCCGGCCTGATCTCACCCCCAATTAACCTCCCCTGCTGGCCTGATCTTGCCACCAACTGCCCTCCCCTATTCGCCCCCAACTTCCCTCCTCTGCCAGCCTGATCTTGCCCCCAAGTGCCCTCCCCTGCCGTCTTGATCTTGCCCCCAATGGCCCTGCCCTGCCAGCCTGATCTCTCCCCCAACTACCCTCCCCTGCCGGCCTGATCGCCCCCTAACTGCCTCTGCCTGCCTGATCACCCCCAACTGCCCTCCTCTGCAGGCCTGATCTCACCCCCAACTGCCCTCCTCTGCCAGCCAATTTGGTTCTGATTGGTCGGTTTCTATGCCAGTCAGTGTCAAAAGCTCCACCTCCTAGGCAGCCATTGGCTCCTCACAGTTGACCCAGATTTGGTTCTGATTGGTCGGTTTCTATGGCAGTCAGCGTCTCCGGGCCTATCAACAGGGCCTGATCAGAAAGGCCTGGAGAGAAATGGAGGCACAGCTGATGACCAGGCCTGGAGCTAAAGAGAGAGGCAAGTGCTGATCAACAGCTGCCACAGAGGCTACGGATTAGACCCTGCTTCTCTCTTCAGGCCTCTCTCTGGGCCTGATTCGCAGCCCCCTCAGCAGTGAGTGCTGGGTCACTGTGCCTGCAGCCATAGCAGTCAGAGCTTCCAGTTGGTCGAGCCTCCCAGTCATGGATGTGATGGACCCAGGGTTTTTATATATTAGGATTAAGGCCTGGATCAAAGTTTAGAGTCTCTAGTTATTCTAAAACAATCTATTTGTGGGAAATATTGGCACACCCAGGATCAATGGACAAATATCTGTGTTACATAAGAATAATGTTACCTAATACTATTTTGTATTAGCACATGGCTTAATGGTTTTCAAAGCTTTATCATTTATATCTCATTTAATAGACTGAGGTATCACAATTACAAGTTCTATACAGAAGGAAAGAAAACAGAATTTTTAATCAGAAAAATTTAACCTTGCCAATATAATGTCATAGTTAAAAATGTCTTTTCTAGAATGGTTTGATGCCATGGTCTAATGTCTAACCAGTTTTTGATTTTGCCATCTGCAGTGGTATAAGGATAAAAATACTGTGAATTATCTTACATATCTTAGAAACCTCTAGTGCTAACAGGGAGCCATACTTGGGTACTCAAAGATATTTTTCATGATGATGGAAATATTTTCTTTATATTCAGCTGAAGTGAAAGATGTGGTATGTGAAAACTCTGACATGTTAAATACTTTAAAAATTACCTTCTATTTCAGAAATGTCAGTGGACATTTATTCATGAGAACACCTGCTTAAGTAATTTAGCATCAAGCGGGGTACATGTTTTAGGCCCTTTTAAACTTTGTGGTAATGACATATTATTAACCCAGCAAGGCTGTAAAAGCCTTGAGTACAGCAACAAGATTTCTTTTGGATCATAGTAACTCTTTAAGGTGAAATTAGAGAAAGAGAGAAAAGCTTACTGGTACAGATTGTACTTAATAGAACAAAACTGAACAATCTGGCTTAATCAGAGAAAATCACCTATTATTATTAGCTAACTGATAATGCTGAAAAATTTCAAGGTATAATATATGTGTTTATGGTACTTGAGTTCATATGATTGTATAATTAATGCGCATCTAACTAAAGATTTTATATTTTCACTAGAGACCTGGTACACAAAATTCATGCATGGAGTGGGTGGGGGGGGGGCGTCCCTCAGCCTGGCCTGCACCCTCTCCAATCCAGGACCCCTTGGGGTATGTCTGACTGCCGGCAGTTGGACATCCCTCTTGCAATACGGGACCACTGGCTCCTAACCACTCACCTGCCTGCCTGCTTGATTGCTCCTAACCACTCTGCCTGCCTGCCTGCTTGATTACCCCTAACCCCTCTGCCAGCCTGATCGCCCCTAACCGCCTATGCCTGCCTGCCTGCCTGATCACCCCTAACTGCCTCTGCCTGATGCCCCTAACTGCTCCCTAGCCAGCTCGATCTCCCCTAACCACTCTGCCTGACTGCCTGATCGCTCCTAACCGCCTGTGCCTCAGCCCCTGCCACCGTGGCTTTGTCCAGAAGGATGGCCAGAAGACGTCCCGTCTATCCAGTCTAATTAGCATATTATCCTTTTATTAGTATAGATTGTTCATGTTATACTTTACACTCTGGGAAAGATTAGAGTTTATCTAGTAACTTGCCGAGTCTATTATAGCCCTTTATTTTCTCTAATTTTTGCTCTAATTTTTTTACAATCTAGATAAATTATTGATAAATTATTTTGATTTTGATTTCAGATATTTGGAGACCCTTTTACTTGAGTCTAAATTATGTAAGTATTTTAGTAATTTTTCTTCTTTACACAGGAAAAAAAATACTTTCTGCTGACTTCCTTTTTTTCATTGAAAGGTAACAGTGGAACTCTGTAAGGTAAAAGGTTCCACACAGCTATTTCCCAAGATAGAAGACTCTCCTGGGTCTCAATGGAAACAAAATCCTTTGACTGACATAAAGGTAGGTAAACTGCCTAGGGGAAGAGACCAGGATGTTACATAAGGCACAATAAGCATCCTCATGATCCCCTTTGCTGAGAGACTAAGCTTAAATGAAAACTAACTACTTACTAGCAGGAGTCAGGGTAAAAAACAAGGTTGGGGACCCTCTAGTGCCCACTTCAATTTCACACATCTGAGTTAAGTACTTAACAGCATTATGTGGAGGGATGGAGGGGCCTGGGGTGGAGGTGAGTGGGTAGAGCACCTCCTTTGAAAGGCTTTTCAAATACAAGTGCAATTATGAAAGAAAAAAACTGGTAGGATTGCCTTTATAAAAACTTAACTGTGTATAGCACAAAACACCATAAATAAACCAAAAAGACAAATGACAGAATGAAAAAAAGATTGCAAAACATAATAATAAAAGCATCAATGGTCTTAAAAATATAAAGAGCTCCTGTAAATAAGAAAAAGATAAACAATCAAGTAGAAAAAAGGGCATGAAGACAAGTCACTATGTATCTATCTTACTATATCCACTTTCATGTACTACATATATATGTAAATGGGAAATGTAAAAAATGTTTAACCTCAGTAGTAATTAAAAATCTGCAGCCCTGGCTGGTACTCAATGGTTAGAGCTTTGGCCTACGCACTGGGGGGTCTTGGGTTCGATTCCTGGTCAAGGGCACATACCTTGTACCTCAGTTGCAGGTTTGATCCCTGGCCCTGGTCAAGGCGCGTGTGGGAGGCAACCAATCCATAGGTCTCTCTCACATGGATGTTTCCCTCCCCCTCTTCCTTCCCTTCCACTCTGTCTGAAAACCAATGGAAAAAAATATCCTTGGATAAGGATTGAAAACAACAACAGAAAAAAAAAACCTACTTGCAAATGTTGAAGCAATAATATGAAAATATTTTACCTGTTAACTTGGTAAAAATGAAAAATATGTTAAAATATGTTATCAGAAAAGAAAACAGGCACTTCCTACGGTACAACCTTTCTGGAAGGGCAACTTGGTAAGAGTCTTTAAAATGTGCATTCTATTGTTAGGTAATTATCCAAGGTAAAGCATTATGGACGTGTGCAAAGATTTAACTACAAGGATGTTCACTGAAGCTCTGTTTGCAATTGTGGCAAACTGGAAACAACTTAAATGTCCAGTAATAGAGGAGGAAGTAAACAGATTCTACCTTATAATTCATGATAGAATATCATGCAGCCATTACAATATTTGGCACATAATGGTAGTACTTAACTCATGGGTGAATATTCATC
Source organism: Myotis brandtii (assembly GCF_000412655.1). Lineage (NCBI taxonomy): Eukaryota > Metazoa > Chordata > Mammalia > Chiroptera > Vespertilionidae > Myotis > Myotis brandtii. Next base: position 105,580 of record NW_005365599.1, on the reverse strand, counting down.
AGGTTCACCTGCGGAACTTTAAAAAACTACAAGGGCTCCACTGCGAGATTCTGAATTAGTGGTCTGATTCTACAGTATATGCTCAGTTGAGAACTACTGTTTTGAAGACTTACTGACTTAAAAAAATTCTCATGTTATATTATGAAATGCAAAAGATATCTTTTAGAAAAGCAGAAAAATATTATTATTAAAAAGAAAAATACATGGCCTTCCTTTTTCTGTATTATGGCAGATTAATGTTCTCAATTATTTGACTGAAGAAAAATTTAAAGCTAAATAAAATACTGAAAAGCAAACTTTGGATATACCTGAATAGAGAAATGACTAGATGGCTCTACTTCAACATGTTACTGGTGGTTATCTCCAAATAATGAAATTATAGGCAATTTTTCTTTTTCATCTGTCATTTTCTCCTACCAAATTGCTACAATTAATATCTATGATTTTTCTCACTAGAAAAATAAAAACATAAACATTCCCCTCTTATAAGTCACAAGGCTCATTTAGGAAGAAAATGTATGATCAAATAAGAGGAGTTCAAGAGTTGTAAACAATGCTTTATATTATCTGTTCCTGAAGGAGTCTTTCTCTTAGTTGTTTTAAATTCCCTCTATTATGTCCCTCCTAAGCTTGAGCTACATCAAAGTTTATATCTATACTAATAAAAGGGTAATATGCTAATTAGACGGGATAGACCAGACATCTTCCGGACGTCCTTCTGGACAAAGCCACGGTGGTAGGGGCCAAGACAGAGGCAGTTAGGGGCTATCAGGCCAGCAGGGGAGAGTGGTTAGGGGCGATCAGGCAGGCAGGCAAAGGCGGTTAGGGGCGATCAGGCATGTAGGCAGAATGGTTAGGGGTGATCAGGCTGGCAGGCAGAGTGGTTAGGGGTGATCAGGCAGGCAGGCAGGTGAGCGGTTAGGAGCCAGCGGTCCTGGATTGCAAGAGGGATGTTCTAGGGGTCCGAGATTGGAGAGGATGCAGGCCGGGCTGAGGGACTCCTCCCCCTGCTCCCTGCTGTGCAGGAATTTCATGCACCGGGCCTCTAGTGTGATTATAAAAAGAGGATGCAGTTCAAAAAAATGAACACTGATTGAAAGTTAACCTTTGTGCATTACAGCAGCTCATCTTTTAGATAGCCTAGGCAAGGCAACCTGACAATGGCTAACATAGCCCAAGCTACCCAAGTGCAAAGATCAAATGCAAGTGATTAGTAAGCAGGAAGACTAAGCAAAAGAAAAGCAAAGTACCTCTCCTGTAGGTGGCTCCACCGTGGCTGTTGCCTTCTTGAGCAGACTGGTGCCTACTGACCCAGCTGCATTGAGTTTTCCTAGTGATGCTGCCTTCAACAGCTCACCCATTTTCTTCCTTGTTTCCTCCTTTGTTAGAGCCAGCTCTCTCTTTAGGATCTCTGCACGATGCCAATGCTGCCATTCTGTAAAGTGGTGGCGGAGAACTTGCTTCCGGTGATGCCAATGCTGCCATTCTGTAAAGTGGTGCTGGAGAACGTGCTTCCTGTTATACTCAGCGGCCAGTTGTTGTTTTCTAAGCAACAAAGCACTTCCATTAAAAAAGATAAGCCATTTACAGCTTGTTACTTGGTGATATAAATGAAACACAAGTTCAGAGGAGTCCCAGAAATGCTCCACTTAGCTCTACCTAATCCTTCCATTTAAGCTAAAAGGAACTGGTTTATAAAATTCCCTGGTGTAAAGGGTCTGCTCATGGGAGGCATTGGCACTTCAAGACATTACCTCAGAAGAAAGAGTGACTATTCTGTTCTATCATGTCACAAAGACACATTACATTTTTTGATTACCATAAAATAGCTTCTGAGAGCTTTTGGAAGGGAAGGAGCAAAAATAATAGGTATATAAGTAAGTACTTTTTAAAAGATGAGGGAGATATCCAGCTATCTGGGAAACCTAAGGAAGACAGAAATTTGGGAGGAAGGGAAAGGAACAAAACTTTAGTGAATTGTCAACAATTAAGTATAAGACTTATAAGTGTCAACATGAAACTAAGAAGGTAGATCTGGGAAGGGAGGACTTTCTTGGCCAGGGAATGATTATCTGAAAAGAAGGACTCACTTACAGACCCTTTAACTCAGAGGTCCTCAAACTTTTTAAACAGGGGGCCAGTTCACTGTCCCTCAGACATTCCACACATGCGCAGTGTGGGCCCGGGACGTCGGCTGCTAAGCAGGACAGGCAGCGGTGGCAAAAACCCCTGGCGGGCTGGATAAATGTTTTCGGGGGGCCGCATGTGGCCCGCGAGCCGTAGTTTGAGGACCCCTGCTTTAACTAAATGATTGAAGGACCGTCCTGTGAAGATAATTGCTAAACACTAGACACGTGTGAAAGGCAAAGACAGGCACTGCTCTCATGGAGCTCCTTCCCAGGCTAGTAGGGATTCAGGTTCATTCTCTTCCTAAGGAAGAGCTCCTGGAAACTTCATGAACATTAGGGGAACTGACTGAGTGGAGGTAGGAAGTACCAGCTACATGCCCTCCCCAAAGGGACTCTCCATTAGGAGACACCTTGGAGCGGCTGTTGAGAATTCAAGCCTGGGTTTTCTGAGCTCCATCTGTAAGTGGATGCTTACTGTCCCCGAAGAAGTGAGGCATAGAGCTTGGAACTTAGTCGCATCAGGGGTCAGCTTCGAAGTTTAAAACCTAATATTGTATAGCTACCTACTTGATTTTATCTTGTAAAGGGGAATCAAATAAGTTCTCTATAACACTGTATGCATATCCATTTCTGTTAAATAAACATAATGTTTAACTCTCCTCATGGACTTTCGAGGGTCATAACAAAAAAATCATAAAGTTCTTAAGTCAACGTGTCAGGAGAACCTTTCTGTGGTTCTTAAATACTTAAGTGACTTTGAAATCTTTTTGACCACCACGTACAGTAAGAAAAAAATGTTACACTGTGATTCAATATGCAAGTTTATGTGTGCATGTATGAAACAAAACTATACATAACTGAAACAAAAGTTTCACCAAACAATATTTACCCTATTATCAGAGACGCACTCAGATATTTCTGTTCTAATATGTTCTATTTCTTTTAAAAAAACATAGCTCATCTCGAGCTTGATTTCAGGACCCACTAAAGAGTTAAAGCCCTTAGTTCGAAAAAGACTACTTTAGAGTCACAGACTTTAGCCTATGTCAGAGGAGTTGAATGAAACAACAAATTAATGAGAGTAAAGTTGATCGAAATGATGCATTGCAGGATAAACACTAATAGCAACTCTGCAAAGAGCATTTTTCATTATATTTAATTGCTTCTTTCTAATGAATTAAATAATTGAATTGGTATTCAATAAATACTTAGTGATTGATAGATTTTGTAATGAAAGTACAATATAGGTGGTAATAAGTATTTGTATTTTATTATACTATGATGGAAATAAAGTATCTAATATGAGACGAAATAACCTTGAAATAAAAATTTTAGAGGACATAAGAATAATAAATAAGATAGCAACACAGGTAAGAACAAAGCTCCAACCTGGCCCATGAGACATAGTGGTGGAGCATCGACCTATGAACCAGGAGGTCATGGTTCAATTCCGGGTCAGGGCACATGCCGAGGTTGCTGGCTCATTCCCCAGTGTGGGGCGTGCAGGAGGCAGCTGATCATGATTCTCTCTCCTCATTGATGTTTCTATCTCTTTCTCCCTCTCCCTTTCTCTCTGAAATCAATAAAAATATATTAAAAAAAAACACACAAAGAAAAACAAAGCTCCAAAAACCCTACAGAACTTTACATAATTAAGTGAAAATCGTCAATTTTCACAGGAGAATGTACATTGCTCTGATTAATGTGAAATTTGATTTACAACAATCCGCTCAGAAAGGAGGAGTGTGAAATTTACCTGAAGTGTTAATTTCATGTTTTTACAGCATAAACAAGCCAAAACAAAACTGAGATTTTGAGTGTCAGGGAAAAGATTATTTGGACACTATCAAAAGGCAAAAAGAAGAATATATTTGAAGTATAACAAAAACTCAAACAATAAGAAAATAGGTACCAAAAATGCATGTTCACTATAGTGCTTAGAGCCTACTCTATAATGGTTTTGCAGGCGGAGTGAAGATCTATTTAAGATATCTGTGTTTGTGGGTCGAGGTGGAAAGGTGGAAACACAGCAGCCAGGGGTCCAGAGACAAGGCTGGGTCTACTCCTGTGCCCTTGCAGTTCGCTTCAGCAGTGACAATATTCCAGACAAGCCAATTTCTGTACTTTTAAAAAGATGACACAGAAAACATACATATTTCTGAAAGTGAAAAATCACTTAAAAGCTCAACCAGATGTGATTTGCTTAGGAATGTTAAGCTAAAGAAATCGTTTCAGACACAGGCTACAGATAATCACTGAATGAAAGACAGAGTTCCCCTATGGAAAACATCCTGTCCCAGTATGCTGCCAAGATGAAATCAGGGAATTTGTGGCAAGAGCATATAAACTGAGCATCACAATTATATAACTGCATGCAGATAAAGGCCATCTCTAAAGACCTAAGAATATAAAATATAAAAGGTTTAAAGAGGAATTTAAATCTGAACCATGATGCTTAGAACCAACAACTCAAATGATACCTAGTGGTTGGTGCATATTATAGAACCAGGAAGTCAGAACACTGGGCAAGTGACTGAAAGTTTCTAAGCTTCAGATTCCTCCTCTAAGTGATGTCACCCTTTAAAAAAAGCCCTATACTGCCTGTCCTATATAGAACAAATTCTCATGTAAGGTAATAACACTATCTTAGGATATTTCTAGGTATCGAAAGAATGTCTTGAATTTTTAAAAAGGAAACGAGGAAAAAAGGAATGAGCTCATGAACACAGATACCGGTGTGGTGATTCCATGGGGGGCGGGGCAGGAGGTAGGTGGAGGTGGAGGAAGATATAGGGGAGATAAATGGTGATGAGAAAAATATAAACAAATTAAAGAAAAAGAAGGAAATGAGAAATGACAAATAAGTAACCACATACTAGTGATCTGCTTGTGTGCTGAGATCTGATGCAGAACATAAAAACAGCAGTGCCACTAACAGCTGCATTTGGGATGAGCAGCTTCAGCAGGAATAGGAATGGAAAAAGCTAATGTTTTCAATAATGCACCAGGTAATCCCCAGGGAAAACGTGGAAGACAATACAGTTCTGTTATGGAGCTTTAACATGAGCCAGACAATGCAAGTCTGTCCTCCTGTCTCTCTGACAGACATATCAGGAGGTTTATCAGCTTCAGATGCCATTCAGTTTCTGGATACCCGGGAGTGCATGGAGGGAAGGGCAATATAACATGTTAACAGAGGTACTCCACAAATGACTGAAAGTGGGGACTACCTGACACCCTCGATCCCACTGACATTTCTTGGTTTCTGCTCGCAGCAGCTACCTTTGAGTTTTTTACTCCACCTTTAATATCCCAACCTTCTTTGAGCAAAATCACCCACCTTAATATCCTAAACCAATTTCTAGAACAAAAAACAAGATGCACAGAGCCAGGGATTTTTAGGAAAGCAGTACAAAGTACAGTGTGTATCTAATAGATCCTTTCTTCTCACATATTTCAGCATGACTTGTCATTTGTTAATTACTTCTCTTATTTTTCATCTGCAACCACCTTAAGTGAATTACAGTATAGTTGAAAAAAACATGGTTGTCGTAGGGAAGGATCACCTGGAAGCTTCTTAACTTGGAGCTGTGTGGTATAGAAAAAAGCATCTGACTCTGAATCAAAAAGACCAGGATCTAGTCCTGAGAAGCTACTCTTAACTTCATGACCTTCAGAGAATTATTTACCCTCTCTGGGCCTTACTTTTACCATCTGTAAAATGAGGGGCTGGATTAGACAGGTGTTCAGGTGCCTTCCTGCTCTACGATATATTTTTTTTTTTGTAATTGTTGTTCCTGCTCTACGATATTTTTGCTCTAAAGTTTTGTAGTAAAAAATTTTTATAAGTTAAATATTTTCTCTCTTCCATTTTTTTTAAAAAGGTAGCATCTTATGAATGTGTTTAATGGAATGTTTGTGTATGTGTGTCTACGCAAGTGTGTGAGTATGAGTAGGTGTGTAATGGCTTTGTAACATATAGAATTAAAACAAAAAAGTAGTACCCATTCTGAACATTTAAAAAGAGACATCTGAAAATAATTCACAGATATGAGACAAAAAGTTCTGAGATCTTAATAAAAATTGGCACATTATGAAATCCCCATTTAGTGTTTTTATATTTAAACAGTTTAATTGCAGTGGAATCTCAAGTTCTTGATATTTTTTTTTTACAGGTGTCTTCTGGCATATAAACTTCACAAGCCACTTTTAACTTTAACATCTCAGTTTCTACTCCTTTATGCCCTTACTCATGTTGCTTCCCTTTTATAACACATCCAGTTTCCTTTCTTTATCCAACAAATCCATTTCCAGCTATTCCTATTTCAGTTAGACTTAATCCCTTATATCAATCACTAGGTCCTGAGAATTTAGAAATGAATTATGAAAGAGTTCTCTATGTTGACTTTTTTAATGAAAATTTTCTATAGCATACTGTGGAAAGTAAAATTGACTAGGCCCCCCTCTTGCTTAAAAACCTTCAAGAATTTGCCTCTATTTACAAAAAAAAAAAAAAATACTTAAACTCCTTGTCCTGGCATTCAAGGCCTTTTGCAAGTTGATGATCTTTACAACCACATGCTTGATGATCTCCAGCCAATATGAATGGCTACACTCCATGCCATCACCTCGTCTCCCCATTTCCACTTAGGAGCATCCTACTTACTGTGCAGAGCCCAGCTCATGACCCATCTTCTTGATAAAACGTTTCCTGGCACTCTGTAGGAGTCTCCTTAGTTACAGTGACACTTCCCGCTGCTAAGGTCTTATCAGAGGGGATGCTTTACACAGTTTATAATGCTATTCAATAGCTCTACTGTTTCTAGATCTTGTTTTCCCCACAAAATTGTGAGTTCTTTGAGGACAAGGAGCCATGCATCAGTCTCCTACAGATCCTTCCCAGGGCCTAATGCTGTCACATGGTTGTACAACTCCAAGGGGTGTCCTTCCCTTCTGCATAACAATGCCCAATGCTTTCATATACCATCCCTTTAGTTTCTCACCCTGAATGAATAACAGGGTTGTTGGTAGAGAAGTGAGCAAATATAAAAACATGAACTGCCCTCTCCCAAATCAACAAATTGTTCCTTCTACATATGTGATTTTGGTTCAAGAATGGAAAGTTAAAGTTGGAAATGAAAAGAACAGAATGTATTTAAGAAGATGGAGCAAAGAAAGTTTTACTTGAAGACAAATTTTGTCATTCACAAGAATAAGAGGAAGTTGATAAAAAGGTGTCAAAACCTCTACACAAGATGAAGAACAAAAGATGGGGGAATGGGAGGCATCACTCTTGGCAGGTCTGTCCTCCCAGATGGATGTTCTCAGTGTCCCTAATTAATATTCTATGTGCAGATAGTGATTTCTACCAATGTGAATTACTGGCATATAAACCAAACTCTGTCTTTTGAATTGTAAAATAGTCCAAGTGAAATGCTACTACATCTGAGGACAAGGGAAAAAGCATGATACCTGCTTCCTTTTAAAAAAAAAAAAAGCATGCACATTAGTATATTTTTACTAAGTAACTAGAGGCCTGGTGCACGAAATTCGTGCATGGGGGTGTCCCTCAGGCTGGCCTGCACCCTCTTGCAATCCGGGACCGCTGGCTCCTAACCGCTCACCTGCCTGTCTGCCTGATCACCCCTAACCGCCTCTGCCTCGGCCCCCGCCACCATGGCTTCGTCCAGAAGGACATCCTAAATGATGTCCGGAAGGTCGTTTGCCTGTCCGGTCTAATTAGCATATTACACTTTTATTATTATAGATTTTTCTGCTTATACTTTTCAGTTAAATTTTTCTAGTTTGGGATGCAACGGAAAACAATTGTTAGCACATTTTATAAGCAGGTGAGATGATTCCAGTGAACAGAGTTTGAGAATTCATTTCTGGATTCATCAAGAGGAAAGTTGTCCTAGATAAATGCACTAGAAGGGCTTTCATCGTAAATAATGGTACCTGTTTTCTTCCCTGAGCTTACGCTCCATGGCTTGTGTCTCCCGCTCCAGCCTCTGAGATCTCGTGTAGTCTCTCCAGGCCTTCAGGACCTTCAGTTGAAACTTCCAGTCGGACAGAGTCCCAGCTTTCCCCAGCTTAATCCTGTGGTCAAGAATCAGCTTGTGCCAGGCAGAGAAATAGCGCTTTTGACACTACAATTGGAAACATTTGTAAAATCACCACTGATCAGCACTAGTGTTTCTAAAATAGAGCCCTCTCCTCAGATTTCTGCCTCACACTTTTTCTAACAAAATTAGCAACTGTTGTGTTAATAGAAGGGGAACAGATCAGACACAATTACTTTATGGCTAATAATGACAAGAAATATTCAAGTCATGCAACTGAGGCACTCTCAGCCTCATGACTTAAACTAAAACTTCATCCTCCTTGTAAGGCACCAGTTCTATGGGGAGCTGGAGTAACAGTCACATTTAAGGTCTAAGACAAAGGGTTTGTTTGAGAGGCTTGAAAGACCTGCTTCCAACAGGATATCCTGTGCCAGGCTATCTTGGAATTTACAATACCAACCATTTAATTCACCCCTGTTACTAATTCTGCTGATGTCCTGCATGAATGAACATGGGAGGTCCCATAAGGATGGAGTGGGTTCTCTGGTCCCTGGGAACAAGACAACTAAAAACAGTAGCTTGAGCTGGGTGACCCCTAACTATGTTAGGGCCTTGGTGGAGCAGGCCTAGAGAGACTAGACACTCAGGCTGCCTGCAATCTCCCACAGTACGCATGTGACAATAATCAGACAAGGTCTGCTGACCCTAAGGATGCCCTAGAGAAGTGCTCATGGCCCTTGTCTAAGAAAAATCTCTGAGATCTAGTCCTTGTCTCTATCTTCTACTTTCACAGCAAACTTCATGTTCCTGGTACATCAAATTACTTTCATCTCTTGGCCTTACACTAACCATACTGTTTCACAGTTTTCTATCTATGGTCATCCTAATTTCTCCCTCCCCTTCTCTCCTCTCCTTATCTGAATACTTCAGGAGTCACCTCCCGTAGGGAGCCCTCCTATTACCCACCACTCTCCCCAAATGTCAGTGCCCTTCCAGAGCAATCTATGCTTTCTTCAGTCAAGACACTCAACACACTGCATTACGATCACCTGTTCACTGGTTTGCACTAGACTGGGAGCCTCTGGAAGGAAAGACCCCGGCTCCATAAATGGGAATGGCAAGTCTGGGAGCGTTACCAAGTATGGGGAGCACTAAATGGAAAGCAACCTCATAGGAGGTGCCTCTGTGGGAGGTTTGAGGGATGCCTGATGTCCAGCAGCGAGAACTTGGTAGCCCTCCCAGGGTCAACCCGATTTACTGCTTCTTTCTTTATAAAAATACTTATCTTTCATTATTTCAACATTTAGTAAGCACACCACTGTGTTTGAATTTGGAAACTCTGAACAAAGTTGCTTAAGATATAGATTTTGAGGTGTCATAGGGAGAGAGAATAAATTAAAAGATTGATAACATAGGGAGTATCCACTTGGCCAGAAATATTTTCTACATAGAAAACCAGTCATATTCCCATTTAGACAAAATACAAAATCTTTATTTCCCATCAGGAGAAACCAGGGAAAACTTTAATAAACCCTTGTTCCCCTTCTATTATGTCAAACGAGGGCACATTTTCTGAACCTTTATCTCAGATTCGGTAGAAGGAGGGAGAGAAGGTGGAAGAAGAGAGAAACAGCAGAAGGGAGATTTGCTGAATATAAAATATCCTTAAGTCATAACAAGGAAGAAAAACAGCTGCCAGGTGGAGGGGTTATGCTTTTTGCATTACATCTGTTTATCCCACAAAATACATCATGAAAAAATGTTCCCTTGTGTGCCATAGTCAAAAGAAAATATCCTTTACTTATGAGATTCATTTAAGAAATTCCTCTTGAATGACTTGACTTTTATCTCCTAGAATATGTCTAATGATGAAACAGCACAAACATAATCCACTTTGACAATAACACTATTTACTAATAGTTTCCTTCTTAGATTTCTACATTCCTTTTCTCTCTAAGTTCAAAGCACCCTACATGTCCTATTTTATTAATTCGTAGAACATCATTACAAAATGGAGACTGCAGATATCATTATACTTTACCTTACCAAGCTGAACTTCAAGTAGAGAAGGGCTAATGACTAAATTCACAAAGTAAAGAGTTAGTGGTACACCTACGGCTAACATGGAAACACTCTGGCATCCTGACGACCTTACTCTCTTAGACAAAAAGTCTCTCCTCACAAGGAAGGCATGTTCTTTGCTTTTTTTTTTTTTAATGCTGAAAGAGAAAGAACTTGATATATAACTTACTAGGGTCAGAAAAGCACTGCTAGAACATCTGAATTTTAAAAAATATATATTTTATTGATTTTTTTACAGAGAGGAAGGGAGAGGGATAGAGAGTTAGAAACATCGATCAGCTGCCTCCTGCACACTCCCCACTGGGGATGTGCCCACACCCAAGGTACATGCCCTTGACTGGAATCGAACCTGGGACCCTTGAGTCTGCAGGCCAGCGCTCTATCCACTGAGACAAACCGGTTAGGGCTAGAACATATCTGAATTTAAAAGAATGAATTCTACAGTCAATCTATTTCTTTTAAAATACTTAAGTGTAGATTTAGATAGCAAAATGATCAGTTTTAAAGGTCTATAATTCCGTTTCACTACACAGAAGTTAATAGCAGGAAAGTGACAGACTTCTTTTTTGTCCCGAGGGCTAATGTTGCCCCTCCCTTTCTTATTGAGTAACATTGGTTAGTAAGATTATATAGGTTTCAAGTGTACAATTCAATGATACAACATCTGTATATTGCACTGGGTGCCTACCAACCAAAGTCAAATCACCATATATTTGACCCCCTTTATTCTTTACTATCCCCCACCCATGTACTTTTCCTCTGGTAACCACCACACTGTCATCTGCGTCTTTGAGTTTTTGTTTGATTATCTTGTTTGTTCATTTGTTGCTTTCAGTTTTATATTCCACATATGAGTGAAATCATATGGTTCCTAACTTTTTCTGTCTAACTTATTTCACTTTGCCTGATATTCTCAAGACCCATCCATGTTGTGTCAAATGGCAGCTTTCTTAACATCGGGTTGCTATTGTTTTTTTATTGATTTCAGAGAGGAAGGGAGAGGGAGAGAGAGATAGAAACATCAACGAGGAGAGAGAATTGTTGATTGGCTGCACGCCCCCTACTGGGGATTGAGCCCACAACCCGGGCATGTGCCCGGACTGGGAATCAAACTATGACTTCCTGGTTCATAGGATGCTCAACCATTGAGCAACACCAGCCGGGCAGCTTGCTATTAGTTTTTATCCTGCCTACTAAAAAATGCAATCCCATTAAAATTTTAATAAAAAAAAAGTATGAATGAAGAATAGCTAATTGGTTCTTCTTGACTCACAGCAAACATTATTCAGGCAAACAGGAGCCCCACAAATTGCATAAAGAAAAACATTTGGGAAAGGAAAATACTCTCTGTCTCCTCTGGGAGATGCAAGCACTCTGATTCAGAAGGGACGAGAAGCGGCACACGTCCATGTCATGATCTACATCCTTTCTATTATAAGTTCCTGCTCTCCCAGGTCAGTTTCTCCTCTTTGGTCCTACACTCCAGAACTATAATAGTGCTTTATCTCTTAGCTCTTTGAAACAGAACTAGTATTTAAAACCACAATTGGGTTGGAAGAGATATATACTCTGTTGAAGACAGAACTTAATGTTTTAACTAGCTGGACAACCAGTCTGACCTCTCTCCATTCTTACTAGCTTCAGTTTTCTCTGCACCATGTTTTTATTTCTGATAGATTTTCAAATACAGGGATGGGCAAAAGCAGGTTAATAATAATAATAAATAATATAACAATTAACAAATAAATAATAATGCAAGAATAAACTCCATGTTTCACATACTCACAACTTTAAAACTACTTTTGCCTACCCCTGCATAGTAATGCATTCTTTTACTAACTTCCACATCTCTTTACATAGTTGTGGTGATAAATAAGGCCTCATACAGGTCAATAAAATACTGGAAATCACTGTGGGAAAGACTGTTCCCAAGTACATATCTATAATAATTTCGAAAATAAAATACAAAATGAAATTTAGAAACTTTTTAAGTGAAATGCTTTTCTTCTCTCCAAGTCCGCTATAAGACATCATTTAGTCATTAAGGATTCTGCTCAAGAGAAGAAATGATAGTTCGCCCTGCCAAATTTATTACCTGCACTCAAGTTGCCCTCCTTGTGTTGGCAAGAAGGCTCTTCCCTGAAGTGTAATCACACCACTGTCACTGGGAGTGATTGACATTGGGTGGAACAGCAATTTGCTATCTAATCTTCATTGTAATTTTAACCCTGTCACTAGAGATGCTTGTTCTGATTAATGAAGTGGGTAACTCATCAAAATTCCTCAGCTACTTCCCTTGTGTCAGAAAGCTCAGTGATAATTGCATCAGAATTCTCTGCTATGGAAAACTAAACAATGAATTGTAAAGAGGACAAAAATGTCAACAAGTTTACAATTTATTTCTACTTAATGGAACTAACTGCGGTGCAGCTAGTGGTCTAGGGGAGTTGGCCAAGACTGGGGTGTTAGGAACCAAGCTATCCTCTCCCCTGGGCCCTGACTCCTTGCTGCTCCCAGGCCGAAAGGAACAGACACTCTATCGCTATACAAGGAAGCGATCCACAACTTCTTTTTTCCTTTTGTGGATTACTGTAGCTGGGTGAAAGACGCCACAGACCATATGAAGTGTCTGGGGTTGGAGAGAGGAGGATATTGGCAAAATAAATGCCCCAGGAAGGAGCAGCACTGAAAAGTGGTACCTTGCGAAGCACCCTACTCCTGATTTTTGTAATTTTCAAAAGAAAATAGAGGAAATCATTGTGTCTCCTACCCTCAGCCATATACATATGCTCCTATAACTAAACACATTAGGGAAAATACTCAGTGCCAAGACTTGACATGCTGTTGAGTTCCACGCAAAAATCTGGAGGCCTAAACTTGACAACGGTTGCTGTGTGAAATGCTACCTTTGTCTATTGGCTATGGACAAAAAGCTACATCCTTGTTATATGCTGGAGGATGTGATGCTGATTTTTACATCTGTATTTTTTATTTCCTTTCTTTTTTAAACTTAAAAAATGCTAATTATAAAAATTTAACAAACACATCCAAAAACAGAACAGAAGAATTAAACCCCTCACTCAGCTTCAAGAATTATCATCCTATTAACCAATGTCCCCCCAATATATTTAATAAAAAAAAAAAAAGAATTATCAACACTGAGCTAATCTTGTCTCATCTCTCCTCTCCCTACTTTTTTTTTTTTGAGTATTTAAAAATAAATCCAAGACATCAGACATTATATCATTTCACCCATAAAAGCATCGATATGCATTGCTAACATAAGGGCATTTTGTAAATTCTTCTTAATTTTGTTAAGAAGTTTCAATCAATAATACTGCTGTAATGAGCTAATTCTGCTTCACTCTAGTAGAATTCAGAGAGCAATTGCTTAGTCTTGCCATACAGTAAATTCGTAGCCAGTAAGACTCTCTGGGATCTTTTAAAGAATGACCGTAACACAGCTATCACCAGCCATTCAGGTTCGTAGCCAGTAAGACTCTCTGGGATCTTTTAAAGAAGAATGACCGTAACACAGCTATCACCAGCCATTCAGATAAGGCTCCTTTCCCAACATGGCCTGGACCATATTTTTAAGAGGGAAGGAAGACTTACTGCTCCTCATCACCTTCTCTTTCCTTTCCTTTCTTCCCCTTCTAGACCTTCTTCCCCCCTCTATGAATCCCCACTCCCTGCCCACCCCCCCTACACCCAGACACACACACACACACACACACACACACACACACACACACACACTTCCAAAAGTAGAGCTTACCTCAGAATATATTAGACAAATGCTCAATTCACCTCTACAGTAGTCCAACAATAAGACAATGATATGATGTCATTCGTTCCTCACCCATATTGGTCTCAAGATCCTTATAAATATATTCACCTGAAATGTCTAGTGTTTAGGGAAAGGGATATTCTACTCTGTAAAAATTTAGAGGATGAACTTTATTTGTGCCAAAGGTTCTTTTCTTAAAATTTCAAAGCAGAATTTAATTAGTTTTTTTAAAAGAAAAAAAAATCATATATACATGAATGGAATCTGTGGGATCAAAAAAGTCTTCATGTTTGAAAAACAAAACACCGGTGCAATGTGTAAATTGGCCCTCACTGTCCCTTCTGAGAGAATAAGAAACCTGGGTTATTTGTTGGATGAGGGTAAGGAAGAATATAATAACAAAACAAACAACCTCCTTACCAATCTTAGAATTTTACTTGGAAGTTGTCCAGAGAGTTGGCTATATGTATACCACACATGGTCCTTGGCAATAAACTTAGAGGATAGATTTACACAACTCCCAGTATTCTTCATGTGTGCCTGACATTTCTCTTTTCGGTAGTTTTACTTCCAAAGAGACTTTTCCTTCATTTCCTTTTCCAAACAGACAACATTGCTGAGAGGATGGTTGCTATGTTTCAGTTCAGAAATTGTTTTGCTTCAGTAGTGTGTAGGCAGTCCTGATAAAACTAGGATCTTTGGGAAGAAATCATGCTATAAACGAGGTACTTAACTACAGTTCTCATCACCTTGTCAGAAAAAAAATCCAGGCTTTTTTTCCATACATACCCATGCTTCCTTGGTTTAGTTTGGGGTGACCTTCTGGAAGGCACAATGCCACAAACATAACATTAACAATGACTCTCTAACAGAAAAACCCAACCAAAAAGCAATTTTGGTTCCCCATAGAATAAAGATTTAGGTTAGTGTCAACCCATCTTTCATTGTTCTCTTCAACTTTCACAAGTAGGAAAGATTGTAGAATTTCTTATCTTATTAAGAAAACATGAAATGTATTTCAGAATAGGGTGCAAAATTAAGAAGGCTGTTTTCCAAATGGTGTAAGAACTTCATAATCCCTCGTGTTGTTTCTGCTAATTAGCAATGACATGTGGATTGCTGAATCTCCCCAAGAGATTTCACTGTAAGATCAAAGAAAAAATAGGATAGGCTAGAAGTAAAAATTTCTATAAAAAAATCTATAGATTTTTTTCATAAAACAATGAGGCTTAGAAATGGAAATGTGTGGGAAAGGTGCATGAATAGTGCTGCACCTGAACTTGTGTTTTAATGAGAGCCTGCTCTGTTTCTCTCAGAAAGTCTCCTATTAAATAACATGCTCCAAATGTGATGTTAAGAGATTGTTTGGGGTGTTGCCTGGCCGGTGTGGCTCAGTAGTTGAGTGTCGACTTATGAACTGCGGGATCACGGCTCCATTCCTGGTCAGGGTACATACCTGGGTTGTGGGCTCAATCCCCAGAAGGGGGCATTCAGGAGGAAGCTGATCAATGATTCACTCTCATTATTGATGTTCTATCTCTCTCTCTCCCTCTCCTTTCCTTTTTCTGAAATCAATTTAAAAAACATATAAAAAAATAAAATCTTAAAAAAAAGTCTCTCTCTCCCTCTCCTTTCCTCTTTCTGAAATCAATTTAAAAAACATATAAAAAATAAAATCTTTAAAAAAAGGAGTTTGTTTGGGGAGCAAATACAATCCAGAGCCAAAGCACAAAAAGTACAGGCATTAATGGAACCCAAACTAGAGCAACTCTTTAAAACATATTCTTTAAAGTCTTCTTGCAAATACTCTACAGAGACAGCTGCTGGGTTTGTGCCAGTGACCCATTCTGAGGGTGCTGACAGGAGCTTCCTGTTATTTAGCCGCTCACTGCAAGGCAGCTAGGCATCTTTCCCCTTTTTATTCTGTGGCCATATTTAGGCTGCTGAGTATCCAAGTTTCATTACCCAAGGGCAGCTCCAGGCTCCTTTGGAATAGGCTAGGAATGTGGGCTGGGACCAAGAGAATGAGCCCAGAGGGCCTGCTACTCCAATGGCATTTACCTGAGGACCATCCTATCTCCAGCCAAGTCAATGTAAAAGCCCAACAAGCATTGTGGTAGATTTTCCCCATGTCTCAGATACACCCATATACACTGGGGAAATCTAAATTAGAGGTTCACTAACAATCGTCACACTGAAAGGGAAGGAGGACCTAAGTAACTCTGGAAAACAATATTTTGGCTAATAAGGCTAAAAACAAAAATAATGGCATAAATATTATACTCTACTCAGTAAATTTATTTCCATAGTTACATGGGTCAGGTATTCTGAAACTACTTTATAATATACTAAGATTAAATAAGTAAATATATTTAGATAATAAGCTTCAGGTTATTCACTGTCGGATAAAGAACTTCTAGATAAGCAAGAAGGAAAGGCTATGCTAAAACCTGTGGTGCTGGGTTAGGGTTGAAGTTATTTTATTGTATACTAGAGGCCTGGTGCATGAAATTTGTGCACTCGGGGGCAGTCCCTCAGCCCGGCCTGTGCCCTCTCACAGTATGACATCCCCTTGGGGGATGTCCGACTGACGGCTTAGGCCCACTCCAGGACATCCTCAGCGCTGCGGAGGTGGGAGAGGCTCCTGCCACTGCAGCTGCGCTTGCCAGCCGTTAACCCAGCTCAGGGCTTCTGGCTGAGTGGCGCTCCCCCTGTGGGAGCGCACTGACCACCAGGGGGTAGCTCCTACATTGAGCATCTACCCCCTGGTGGTCAGTGTGCATCATAGCGACCGGTCATTCCGCCATTTGGTCAATTTGCATATTAGCCTTTTATTATATAGGATACACAGATAGATACAGAAATAAGTTACAAATAAGGAAGGGGTAAGGATAGTATGACCCTGTGTATTGCACTGGACTTGGAGACACCAGTGTGAACTCATGGATTTTAATATGCATACTGACAGCCACAGAAATAAATATAATGTGTGTGCACGTGTGGGTTTGTATACATACACATATTTCCCAATTATGTCTGCCGAGAGGGGAGGGCCTAGAGACAATGACACTCCAGGAGCAGTGAACATACCTAGTTCCATGATCTTGGTTTCTAAATATTATTCTCCAATAAAAGGAACCAGGTTCCATGTAGAAGTGGTTGATTCCAGGGTTAGGGCAGGGAAAAACATGATTAGCCTAAAACATCTTGTGGTGATAGACAGAAAGGAAGTACCCAAAAAAGATGGGTTTTGAAAGGGCAAAAGAGTCAACTTGAAACATTTCCTAATGGCCAAAGTTAGAACAATTTGAGTAAGAAAGTAAACAACAAAAATATTAGGTTATAACCCACAGAATAAAATAAATACCCATGAGTCTATACTGATACAAATTATTGAATAAATGAATAAATAAATAACTGGGGAAGAAGAGGTAGTTTTCCTTCTAGAAGAATTTCAATTAATAAATGGAGAAGAAATGAGGGAAATACAAAATTATCATTAGACAAATATCACATTACATAATTGTTACAGGCAAGATCCACCAATGGATGCTAAAATTAATAGGTGAAAGTTTAAGAATAAGCAGGATAGTTGCATAATTTCACAATATTTCCTCTAAGACATTTATGGGTTACAAAGGGAAAATAGTAACTTTATAGTGGGGAAACCCATCAGACACAATCTTAAGTGATCAAGGTTAACATCAGCAGAATAAGACATATTAATGTTATGTACCCCCAATATGATGTGCTGAAATGGGCAGAACCTCACTTCTTGTAGTATTCTTACCAAAAATGCATAATCTCAATCTAAGCAGAAGAAAACATCAGAAAACCCAAATTGGGAGACATTCTACAATATGCCTGACTAGTACTCTTCAAAAATGTCAAGATCATAAAAGATAAGGAAAGATAGGAACTGGGAGGAGACTATGGACATAACAACTAAATGCAACACGAAATTATGGACTGAGTCCTAGAACAGAAAAAGGATATAACAGAAAAACTGGTGACATTCTAATCCTATATAATAAAAGCCTAATATGCTAATTGTCTGACCATTCCTTCGACCAGTCACTATGACACACACTGACCTCTAGGGGGCAGATGCTCCGACTGGTAGGTTTGCTGCTGGGGTCCAGCTGATCGGGACTGGGCGAGATGGGCCGGACATGCCCTGGAGCCCTCCTGCGGTTTCTCCCCGGCCCCGATAGTGCACTGGTGGGGTCTCTCGGCTATGGCCTGCACCCTCTCGCAATCCGGGACCCTTTGGGAGATGTTGGAGAGCTGGTTTTGGCCCAATCCCTGCAGGCCAGGCCGAGGGACCCCACTGGTGCATGAATCCGTGCACCGGGTCTCTAGTAGAAGCTATCATTTAGTTAATGGTATTTAATGGTATCATACCAATGTTAATTTCCTAGTTTTGATAATTATACTATGCTTATGCAAGATATTAATATTGGGGAAAGCTGGGTGAAGGGTATTCAGGAACTCTGTGTACCCGTTTTTGCAACTATTCTGTATGTCTAAGATTATTTAAAAATAAAAACTATAATAATAAAGTATAGGTTCAAATCAAGCAGAATCTGTGACAAAGTGGAGATAATTCATTCACAATCTCATGTTTACATACACTGGCTGGTCCTTCTAAAATTGAGTAATCTGTTTTAGCAGGGCACTACATTTGTAAAATTTTTATGTGTCTAAAATTCATACCTAGCACTTATATCTAAAACATACATTATTATTTCTTCTTGTATAGTGGACTTCCCCAATAAAGTTTAAAAGTTAATCTTATTGGGAACACATATCTTATTCATCTCTCACTGGTTGGGTAATATATCATGGCACTGTTTCCTTATGTTTCTCAAGATGGCCCCCTGAGTACTCATTTGCTTCCTACTTTCTTTCAGAAATCTGACCTGTTACTGCAGGAGGTCACACCCACTCTGTCAGTCTCAGGAAGGACACAGCATCTAAGAGTCTTTGCCAATCTTTCTCAAAATGTTAATCCCAATTCTTAACATTTCCTCCTACCACACTTCCCTCTTTATTCCTAAAGCCAAAACTCTGACCAAACTCTTGTTGTTTTATATCTGAATTCTTATGACTTCTTGACCGTCAGTCTAAAAAGCCACCATCAAATATGTTTAGCTTAAAAAAAAATCGGCTCAGTTGGGCTTAGTGTTACTTTATCCCATCTCTGATGGAGCTTTTGTCATTTATGCTACAGAATGCTGAGTAAAGAAACACTACAATTCCCACCTGGTGATTTTCCTTATAAGTTTGGATTAAGAACTCTTTCAGTTTCTTCTTTCTTTCTTTTGCCATTTTTTCTTCCTCCAGAAGAGTATGAACATCTTGAAACATGCCTTTTTCTGGATATTTTGGAGAACTTTCTTCTTGCTTTTTCTTCTCTCTATTATAACAATTTAAAAATACACACATGAACAACAGACTTAACAATGAGTAATTACAACAGACCATAGTGGAATGAATACTGAATTTTCCATCAGGAGATACAGATTTTTAGATCTGGCTTTAAAGCTACATAATAGGGTAGTTTTTTTTTTGAGCCTTATTTTATTCCTTTTTAAAATAAAATACAGGTAAAATGAAATAAAATTGTTATAATGTACTCTGAAAAGTAGACATCTCTATAGACATTTTAGTAAAGTATTTTTATTGAGTTTAATATTGAGTGATATTGTGATCAAACTTTGAGAGTTAACAACTACTAGGTATTCTCTAACATAGACATAAATTCTCTCTCTTCTCATAAGGGTGGCACAAAAAAGGAATGAGATTTTTACAATAAGGCACTTACAAGGTTTCTAGGGAGAAAGATAATAAAAGAATCAGGTGTTATTGAATAAGAACAGAATTTATATTAATCTTGAAAGAGCTAAAAAGAGAAAATACAGAACTTAATAAAAATAAAGAAAAGGCCTTCGGGCAAGTCACAAGAGTCTGTTAGTAACTTCATTGCTCATCTTTCTGGTCATCCTCTTTCTCGCCCAATTATTGATTCTTTCTCATCTAGGTCACCCCTCTTATATTTATGTAAGCTCATAGCCACTGCCTTCTTGTTGGAGTATAATGAACTGCATAGGTATGTGAATAAGGTCTATATACTACTGATGTGGTAGTAAACATAACACCAAGTCAGGAATCAGGATTCATGGACTTTGGCCACAAATCAGCTGTGAAAACTCAGGCAAGTCACCTAGCCTTTCTCCACATCACTTTACATTTGTGGGAACTCAAATTGAAACAGGGATGTCCGAGTATTCTGCAGACATTCTCTCACTAATTCTCCTATCTCAGTGGTTGGCAAACTGTGGCTCGTGAGCCACATGTGGCTCTTTGGCCCCCTGAGTGTGGCTCTTCCACAAAATACCACGTGCGGGAGCGCACGTACAGTGCGATTGAAACTTCATGGCCCATGCGCAGAAGTCGGTATTTTGCCGACCACTGTCCTATCTCATACAAGGGAGCACACAGTGTTATATCTTATTACCAGTGATGTTAACCATCACTTGGTTAAGGTGGCTTCTCCAGTACAAAGTTGCTATTTTTCCCTTTGTAATTAATAATATTATCTCTTAAGGGAAGCTCCTTTGAAACTATGCAATGAAGCAGATTTAGGTTAGCTTACAAATAAGTTAAAAAACCCTACCAACTATACAATTTAACTGAATTTTTCCAAACTTACCAATGCCACAACGACACTGTATTAGATGGTTTTAGGCAGATCATAGTGGGCATTTAAAGAAATACAGTTCTAATGCCATGGATCTGATTTTTAAAAATAAGTATCTGTTGTGAAAGTATTATCTGCTCATTGTGAAAAAGTGGAGAGGTATACAAGCCATCTATATTCCTCCCAGAAAAAACACACTAACATGTCAGTGCTATTTCATTGCAGAATCGTTGTTTATTAATTCCTCCACTATTTATTAATGCCTGTTATCATAAATAATATTACTTTAATTATCTTTGTGCACAAATCTTTTGTCTGGATTTCTGCTCATTTTCTTAGGGCAGTTTCCCTACAACTGGAAATTCCCAGGTCTTGATAGCAACATTTTTATAGCTCTTGTTGTTTATTGCCAAATTGCTTTCTGGGATGCTTAAATCAGTTTATCCACCTAGAAGTATAGCACAATTCCTCTCTCACTGTAACTGGGGTATGATTTTTTAACTTTTAAAAGAAATGACAGGTCAGTGAACATCTGCTGAGTGCCCACTGGAGAAGAGCTTCCTGCTACCATCAAATGTTACTTGCTTCACAATTTATTTTAGGTCTGCCTAGGTTTGTCAGGGCTTAAGAGCGATCTGAAAAGCAAGGCTGACCTCAGCAAGAACTCACGGAAACCCTGGTGACTGCTTTCTAAAAGGAATGGCGTCTGGAGGAGGCCTGAGCCTGGCACTTGAAAGCGAAGTGCAAGTCCACTGCCGAGCTGTTTCAAATGGCGCAGAATGAGAGTAATCAAGAACACAGGGGGAAAGCTGTGTGGGCTGACGGGGTGGGAGGGATTATCTAATAGTCTTGCTGGCCTCTCAGTTTGAGTATTCAGCCACTTCAGGCACGTTGTTCCAAGGCTTTTGCAGCTCATACATCAATGCTATTTCTCCCAACAAATACATCAGTTATTTCATTTTTGAAGCTCATTTTTTCATGAAGATTCATTACAGTCCTACATCCTGTGAGAACTATTTTGTTTTTCTTCTTATGTTAGATACTAGTGGCCCGGTGCATGGATTCCTGAACATTGAAAGGAAATTAATTAGAAAAAATATTTTAATATCGCTGTTCACCCTTTTTCTATAATAGAAGTGTCAACCAAATTGACACACATGCAATTGGCGCCAGCAAGAGCTTTATATGTAGTGTGCATGCACAAGTCAACTTAGCCTTTTATAGATATAGAATAAACTTGCTTAATTAGACCTGCTTTCTGATTTAGCTAAACTTTTTCCAGCCCAGTGAAGCACCCCAACTTCTCTTTCA
>NW_005365599.1:68520-83266 GCF_000412655.1 Myotis brandtii | reverse complement strand
ACCGAGTCTCCTATCTGCCTACTCCAGGACTTCTGTGAGGATCAAATGAGATGAGGCACGGGAAAACACTTCACAGATATTTGGTTAAAGTGTGAAATGTTTGCACCTGGCTATAAAGCAAGTCGTCTTCCTGGGCTGAAGAAACTGCAAGGAGGCTAATCGCTAGGGAGAGGAAGCTGGGTGTTGCTAAGTGACGTCATTACCCAGTGCCCACAGTGACCACTTCTGGGCTGGGCTATGGGCCGTATTTTGTGCCATGGGGTCTTGGCAGCATTGGCTGTGATTTGGTGGGGTGTCGCTCTGGGGTGGTGGCGGGGCCTGTGTCCCACTTGGAGGAAGCCGAGTATTGCTTTGTTGGCACCAGGTCCATGGTGCTGTTTCTTTGTAAATGGCCAGTGCATGTCATGGCAGCTCCTGCATTGAGCGTCTGCCCCCTGGTGGTCAGTGAGCATCATAGTGACTGTTTGGATGGTCAGAGGGACACTTAGCATATTAGCCTTATATATATAAAGACTAGAGGCCTGGTGCACGGATTCATGCACCGGTGAGGTCCCTCAGCCTGGCCTGCGCCCTCTCGCAATGCGGGACCCCTTGGGGGATGTCAGAGAGCCGGTTTTGGCCTGATCCCCACAGGCCAGGCCGAGGAACCCCACCGGTGCATGAATCCGTGCACTGGGCCTCTAGTATGCATGTAAGATATTTGGTTAATCTCTTCCCACCCTCCCTCCTCTTCCCTTCCCTCTGAGATCCATCAGTCTGTTCCATGTTTCCATGCCTGTGGTTTCCACTCCTGCATTGAGCGTCTACCCCCTGGTGGTCAGTGCGTGCCATAGCTACTGACCAGTTGGCCAGTTGGCTGGTCAGCCGGTTGCTTAGGCATATATATATACATACATATATTCTTTTTCTCTATCAGTGGCAGTGGGGCAGTGGTGACCTCCAGATGATCATCAGAAGATAAGACTTATGCAATTCACAACAGGGTGAGGCACAATTAAACCTTAAGAATGTTCAGGTAACCTAAGAGATGCAAACTTACCAATATAATACCTATTAAAAGTGCAAAACATGTTGAAAATGATGATACTCTTCAATGCTGAGAAAAGTGTGGAAAACTGGCCTACTGCCAGTAATAGTATAAATAAATCCAACCCATTTGGAAAGCAGTTTGGCAATATTTCAAGAGTCATAAAAAGGCCTATACCATTTGACTCAGTAATTACACTCCTAAGAATATAATTCAAAAGAATAAAAAAGTTCTATGCTTAAGGATGCTCAGTGCACTACTGGTGAAAAAAATCTGAAATAGCTGTAATGCTTACCAGTATAAGGAGGGGAGATCATTGCATAAATTATGGTATAGGACAGTGATGGCAAACCTATGACACGCGTGTCAGAGGTGACAACCCGCGAACTCATTTTTTTTGGTTGATTTTTCTTTGTTAAATGGCATTTAAATATATAAAATAAATATCAAAAATATAAATCTTTGTTTTACTATGGTTGCAAATATCAAAAACTTTCTATATGTGACACGGCGCCAGAGTTAAGTTAGGGTTTTTCAAAATGCTGACGCGCCGAGTTCAAAAGGTTCGCCATCACTTGTATAGGAACTCAATGGAGTAAGATACAGATCTTAGGACTCCAATTAATGTGATAATTGCAACCAGAATAACAAATTAGGGCCCTGGCTGGGTAGCTCATTTGGTTAGAGTGTCGTCCTGATACGCCAAGGTTGCCAGTTTGATCCCGTCAGGACACATACAAAATCAACCAATGGATGCATAATAAGTGAAACACAAAAAAGAATAACAAATTAGATGTACTTTATAGCTGCAATTAAATATGTAAAAGGACCAAGACCAGGAAGAAATACATGGAAAAGTGAAAGAGTTAATTTGTTAAGATGGTGGAATAGTGGGTGATTTCTCTGTTGTGTTTTGCAATTTTAATGTTTGTGCATTTTAAAAGACTTTGGAGTACTTCCAAAATGACTGCTTAATACACTGCTCATCACAGCTGGCTTACATTTTCCATGCTTCTTGCACTGTGTGCCTCCTCTCAATTATCTCCCTCCGCAGCTTTACCATCTCCCTCTGAATTGCCTCCTCTTCTTTCTTGGCCTCCAGAGCCTTCCTTCTCTTCTCTTCTTGTACCAGATACTGAGCCTCTAAGAAGGCAGATTTTTTCAGGGTCTTTTCAATTCTCTGGCGCTCCAGTTCTTTCTCCCGTCTTAAGCGATTTTCTTTTACCTTAAGGAGAGAATACAAGGGGAAAATGCAGCCTTTCAAGTAGAAAGGGATTTACAAAACTGTGGAACACATTTTAAGTTCAGAATAGACCCATTCTGCTCCAGAACCCCACCATTTATTAGAATAATGGAGAGAATTCATTTGTTTACTGGGTAAGGACCAATACAAAATTTTAAGTGAAGTTAGTTAAGATTACTCTCAACAATTAGGGAATAATCTGTACCATGAAAAAATTGAAAATCTAATGGGTCAGCTGCCAAGTTCTGAACTCTTATTTAGTAATGATTTCTCATCAATAAGATTTTACAAATTACTCTATTTATTTAGGCCATGCCTGCATACTACTTATAATTTTGAAAAGATTAATATTTCGGGGAGGCTACATTATAAAGGTTAGAACAATGATTTACAGATGGTCCCTGATTTATAATGGTTCTACCTACAATTTTTTGACTTTAGAATGATGCAAAAGCAATACATGTTCAGTAAACCATACTTCAAATTCTGAATGCTGATCTTTTTCTAGGCTAGCGATATGTGGCATGACACTTTCTTGTGATGCTGACAGCTGCAGTGAGATGATTTTGCCTGCCTGTAGGCTAATGCAAGTGTCCTGAGCATGTTTAAGGAAGGTAGGTGGTAAGTTAGATGTATTAAATGCATTTTTGACTCATAATATTCTCAACTTATGATATATTTATTGAGCTGTAACCCCATTATAAGTCAAGGAGCATCTATATTGCCTTAAGGAACACCACAATCTTTTATTCATTTCCATGATGATTTAAATATTGTATAGTGATGATTCTGGATCATGCTTGAAAACCAAAACCATGAACTTCACAGGTATTTCTGAATAAGCACAATAATTTTTAAAACCTATTAATTCTTTAGAGGCTTGACTAGCTATGAATTAACGAGTGGTCCTTTCCCTCCTGCTTCATTTAACTTTACCTGTATCTTACCATCCAGTTATGACTTCTAGATAATGGCTATCTCTTATTGAAACTTCTTTTCTCCTCTCTATCATAAATCTAAAACAGGATATACTTCTACCCAGTTTTCCTAACATCCCCAGTGCCGATTAGGCACACTTTATGGTTTAAAGCAATCAGAGATTCAGTGTTATAAAAAGGTGGCACACGTGTATAAACATTAATTCAGTTCAGTCTTAGTTCTGGACTTGTGGCAAAGGCTGGGCCATCCTGATTTCCTGAAGCTCCTCTACAAAGTATCAGATGCATCTTTTTCCTGTAACCTACTATTCCCTTTGGAGAAAAGAAAGTTTCCATATGCCTTTCTAATTCAAAACAGCTGAACTAGATTTAATTCAGATCTGTCCTCCCTTTCAAATTATCACAAAATGAGTGAATTTTTCAGTTGTCTAGAAAAGAATTACCATTCTAACATTCAACAGAATATTCATGATATTAATATATTGATGTCTCAATTCAAAAACCAAATTCAAGCAAAACCCAATCTACCTATTTGTAATAGGAAGAACCACATCCAAATTAATAAAAGTTTAGCCCAACACTGTTGGTCAAATTCAATTATTCCTTTTTTGGGGTTTTCTTAAATAGTTTTCTATCCTCAGTTTATGAGCATTATTTTTCTTCTGAAGTTTTTATATTTTACTTTTATTCTTTCTAACCAAACGACAGATGGCACCCTTTTTCATAATAAGGCTTCAGTCTTTCTTTAAGCTTATTAAATGTATTATACAAAGATTGCTTCCTGTTATCCATTTTAATTTTGTTTTTCCCTCCCACCTGCTTATGTCTTATCTCCATGGTAAGACGAGGATCCTTCTGCTGCTTCTTGTCGTGGTTTCCACTCATTTCGATATCTTCCAACATCCCAGAATCCACCACATTTTTATGGAGCAGATGGTCTATAAATTTTTGAACAGTGCTACTTTCCTCTTCTTCCTCCAAGTAGCCACATAAATCTGGAAGGAACAGAACAATGACAAAAAAGAAAAATTTTAAAAATTTAATATAATTTCCATATTTATATAAATAATCCTGGTACAATAAAAATACAATATTGTGAGTGTTTAATAAATAGTAACTGATAATGCCAATTGCATGAGTATAGGCCTCAGTAATTAACTACAACTAAGAGGGGAAAAAAAAACCCCTCTACTCATGAATTGCCCTCACCCGTCACTAAAGACTCCCTCACTGTCAGATTTAAAATATATTACTTTAATCTAAACATCCTTGAGGCCTCTACTGCTTTTTAAAAAAATGGCTTTACAATTTACAAAAAATTGTAAATATTTATTTATTTATTTATTTTTAAGCCAGACTTCCATTTCAAGGGAAACTTTTTAATTTTTTATTTTTAAAATATATTTTAAAATATATTTTTATTTATTTCAGAGAGGAAGTGAGAGGGGTGAGAGATGGAAACATCAATGATGAGAATCATTGATTGGCTGCCTCCTGCATCCCCCGCTACTGGGGATCGAGCCAGCAACCTGGGCATGTGCCCTTGACTGGACTTTAACCCAGAACCCTTCAGTCTGAAGGCCGATGCTCTATCCACTGAGCCAAACTGGCTAGGGCTAAACCATAAATATTTAAAGTTTACAATATTTTTTGACATACATATACCAGTAAACCATCACTACAGTCAAGATAATGAGCATGTCTGTCAGCCTCCAGAAGGTCCTCATGCTTATTTGTAATGTCTCTTTCCCACTCTTCCCCATGTTCTCTGCCTTATCCCAAGCAACCACAGACCTACTTTCTGTCATTATAGACTAGAGGCCCGATGCATGAAATTCGTGCAAGAGTAGGCCTTCCTTCCCCCGGCTGCCAGCACCAGCTTCTCTCTGGCACTCGGGACCCAGGCTTCCCTCTGGCTGCTGGCAGGCACCCAGGACGGCTTCCTTCGCTTCCTTCGAAGCCCTGGCTTTGTCCAGAAGGTCGTCCAGAAGGACATCTGGTCTAATTAGCATATCATGCTTTTATTATTATAGATTAGGTTATATTTTCTAGAATTTTGTAACAATTACATCACATGCTATGTACTCTTTTTTTTCTTTTTGGTCAGGCTTCTTTTACTCAGCATAATTATTTTGAGACTCATCCATGTTGTATCAATAGTTTATCTTTTTTTACTGCTGAGTAGCATTCCATTGTATGGGTATATCACAATTTATTCACTCATTCACCTGTGGATAAACATTTGGGTTATTTTCAGATTTGGGCTATGACAAACAAAGTTGTTATGAACATTTGTATATAAGTCTTTGTATGAACATATGCTTTCTCTTCTCTTGGGAAGAGAAACTTTTCAAGAAACTGCCAAACTGTTTTTTTCCCAAAGTGGCTATATGATTTTACCTTCTCATGAGCAGTATGGAAGTATTCTAGTTCCTCTACATCCTGACCAATATTTAATTTAAACCATTTTTAAAAGGTGTGTAAGTGGTTACTCATGGTAGTTTTAACTTTCATTTTCCTAATGACTCACAATATTGAACATCTTTCCTGTTGATGTTCTGTTTAGTATACCATGTAGTTCCATACATTATTAAAAATGGGGTCTTAAAGCCTCCAGTTGTCATTACTGAATGATCTATTTCTCTCTTCAATTCTGTCAGTTTTTGCTTCACATATTTTGGGTCACTTTTTATTGATTAAGGTATTACATATGTGTCTTAACCCCCCATTGCCTCCCCACCCTATTCCCGTTCATGCTGGGGGACTTTTGTTAAGTATATATATATGTTAATACTTACATTTTCTTGATGGATTGACCCTTTGATCATTATAAAACTCTCTTCTTTGTCTCTATAGCATTTCTTTTATCTTGGTTTATTTTTTTCTGATATTAGTAAGCTGCTCTTGTTTTCTTTTGGTTACTGTTTGCACAGTATTTCTTTTTCCATCCTTTTACTTTCGACCTATTTATATATTTGAAACTAAATTGTGTCTCTTATAGACAGGATATAGTTATGTCATATTTTTAATTCATTCTGCCAATCTCCATCTTTTTTTAAAAAAAATCCTCACCTGAGGATAAATGTCTACTGGTTTTAGACAGAGAGAGATAGACAGAGAGAGAAACAGTGATGTGAAAAACATCGATCGAAGAGGGAACACAATATTATTTTCTGTGGCACTAATGGGTAAAAGTTACTGAGGACAAAATTCTAATTCTTCTAAGTAAGAGAGAGAATGCTGTGGAGATCAGAGCCTACAACAGCTGAATGGGCTCCTCCCAAGGGCAGCCTCTCCATCCTGGGAGGTGTTCCGCAGAGATGATAGCTCCCCACCGTAGGTATGCTGGAGAAGGATCTCTATCCGCGGGGTGAAGAGAACAGTGCAGACTAGGTAATCTTGAAGGATTCCTCTAACTGTAAGAACTCATGACTTTGTGATTCCTGAGTTGGGGATTTGTAGCGTCCTAACAAGGGGAATGCTGCCAGGTGAGTTCACCAAGGCATGAGTAATGCACGAGGAGCTGCCACTACTGTCACTATGCCTACCATTATGCTCAGGGGAAAAATCTCAGGCTCTTTGGCTACATTTGAAGAATCATCACAAGTTAGCTATTTAACTAGCTGTGTGTACAAGTAATTATTTTCCCTATAAAGATATAAGAAGCATTTTGTAAATATAAAATGATATACGGGTGTCTAAATGTAGTCTCTAAAGTAAATAGTCATCCAACAATATATAGGAAGAGGCACTCTTAAACAGCATTATTTACTATTATAATTATCCTATGTAATAAAAACATAACATGCAAATCAACTGAATGGCCGAACAGCGGAATAACCATCCAGATGACCATCTGGGACCACGCTATGATACCAACTGGTGCCAGGCCAGCCAAGGCAGGTGCAATGCGATTGGTCGGGGGCCCAGCCATTGCCCCATGATCGCCCCGCAGAGGGAGGCCCAGGCCACTGGCCGGCAGGGCAATCAATCGGGGGGCTCCATGATTGCCCCAAAGAGGGAGGCCCAGGCCACCAACCAGCGGGCTGCAGTGGTGGGCAGGGTCTCCCTCTGCGAGGGAAGCCCGGGTCCTGGGTGCAGGTGGCTGGAGGGAAGCCCGGGTCCTGGGTGCAGGTGGCTGGAGGGAAGCCTGGGTCCTGGGCGCTGGAGGGAAGCTGATGCCGGCAGCTGGGGGAAGGAAGGCCTACTCTTGCATGAATTTCATGCATCGAGCCTCTAGTAAGAATTATAAATAATAGAATATTTTAATTTAAAAAGACATCATGAATTACTAAGAATATAGATAAGTAATTTAAATTGAATCAAGAAAAATTAAAGCCAATTATAAAACTAAACAACACACAGGAAAGTCAAATAACATTTATTATTCAAAACAAATGAAAAGACTTCTTAGAACATCAATTGGATGTTAGAGCTTTGACCGATTAGATCAGTTCTTACCATCAAACCTGTCATATTTCAAATGACCACTGGCTTCTAACACAGGAGGGACACTGGATACAGTGTCTTCAGCTTCCCCATCACTTGCTAGTTCTTGCTTGAGTTTGGTGTCTAACCAGTCATTGACCAGCTCCTGAGCTATCAATAAAACAAAAACATCTTTTAATATTTCAGCTACTTCAGAGACCTTTCTTCATTCAGTTTTCATTCATTCAGTAAATATTAATTGAGCACTGATCATGTGTCACGTGCTATTCTAGAACAAAACAGGAAAAATAAAACCTACCAGACCACGAAGCTTACATTCTAACTGGGGAAGAGAGACTATAAACAAGTAGGTCAGAAAAACAGAGTTGGAGAAAGAGAAAAGGTGTATAAGAAATGGAAGATAGATGTTGATATTTTTAAATTGGGTGGTGAAAGGAGGCCTCACTGAGAAGATATTTGAACAAAGAAGGAAAGCAAGTGAGGAAGTGAGCCACATGGCTATGAAAGGAAATATTATTCCACATAGAGGGAAAGCAAATGCAAAGGCCCTAGGACAGGAGAGCGTCTAGTGTGTTGGAGAAATAGTAAGTAGGCAGTGGCTGGAGAGGAGTGAGTGAAGGAGGTTAGAAGAAACTGTAATGTGGGGATCAAGTTTAGAGCAGTGGTTCTAGATTAGGGTGAAATCGTGCTGCAGTGGACATCTGGCAACGTCTGAAATCATTTTTGGTTGTCACTACTGGGGGAGGTGACATTGGCATTTAGCGGGTAGGGACTAAGGATGCTGCTAAACATCCTACAATGTACATAGCAGCACCCACAACAAAAATTATCATAGTGCTGAGGTTGAAAACCCCTTCTTTAGACTCTTGACACCATTCTAGGTATTTTGGCTTTTACTCTGAATGCAATGGGAAGCCACAGGAGGGTTGTGAGCAGAGATCACTCGACTACGATGTTAAAATAGCCTATAAGGGGACACACACAGAAGCAGGACACACCATCTGGGAGACAAATGCAACGATCTAGGAGAGGGGTGATGGTGGCCTAGGAGTGGAGGTATTAAAAATGGCCATTATATCGGGACGAGGCGGCTGAGTGGTTAAGGCGATGGACTGCTAAAAATGGCCATTATAAAAAATGTTTTGAGGTGAAGTTGACTTGACTTGCTGATGGACTGGATGTGAGATGTGAGAGAAAGAAATCTAAGGGTTTTTGGCCTAAGCAATTGCAAGGATGGAGATACCACTTACTGAGCCAGGGAAGGCCCAGGGAGCAGCAGGTCTGGGGGGAAGATAAGTTCAGTTTTAGACTTGAGTTCAGTTTTGAGTTGCTTATGAGACATCCAAATAGGGATGTCAAATAGGTATTGGCTACACGAATCTGTATTTCAGGGAAGAGGTCCAAGCTGAAGAAATAAATATGGTTGTTGTTAGCATACAATGGTACTTAAAGCTGTAGAAGTGGATGAGGTTGCCAAAGGAGGAAGGACTCACCCTGAGAAACTCCAGTATTTAGAGGCTGAAGAGAGAAGGCAGAACCAGGAAACTAGGAAGGAGCGGTCATTGACACAGGAGAAAGACTATAAAGACTGAGTGGGATATCCTGGGAGTCAACTTCATTTGGATTCCTTTCTTAGTGGTAGCCAGAAAATCTTCTTAAATATATAGGTGAGAAAATGTCTACTTTAGCATTACCTTAATCATTATTATCATTATCAAACAGTTTTTATGGGTAGGGCAAGGGGATTTCAAAGAAAAATGTCTACTTCAGCATTACCTTCATCATTATTAGCATTATCACACAGCTCTGAGGGAATGGAGTGTTTCTATATATTGAATGATGCTAAAAGATACTTAATATAGATAGGAATGTATGATATATAAAACAGGAAAAAATGAATCAAGGTAGTAGAAACTAAGTATAAAAAGTATACCAGCACCCTGGCTGGTATTGCTAAGTGATTAGTATGTCAGCCCATGCACTGAAGGGTCGCAGGTTCCATTCCTGGTCAAAGGTACATACTTAGGTTGCAGGTTCCATCCCCGGCCATGGTCAGTTGCGTGTGGGAGGCAACCAATCCACGTGTCTCTCTCATATCAATATTTCTCTCTCCCTCTCCCTCCCTCCCTTCCACTCTCTCTAAAAATCAATGGAAAAACATATCCTCGTGTGAGGATTAACAACAACAAAAAGTATAATAGAAGCAAACATCGGCTTTCAGAGGAAGTCAGGGAAAGGGAGCAGATATTTGTTGAGTAACCTGTGTCTGATAATTCAGATATTTATATGTATAATAACTTACGTACAGAATAATTCAGATCTACTAAACACCATTCATTGATAAAGAGGGGTTCACAGTATTCCCCCACCCCCTTATCCATGGGAGAAATGTTCTAAGACACCCAGCGGATGCCTAAAACAGTGGATAGTAACAAATCCTATGTGTAATGTTTTTCCTATACATACATACCTATCATAAAGTTTACTTTATAAATTAGGCACAATACGAGATTAACAATAACTAATAATAGAACAGTTATAACAATGTACTGTGATAAAAGTTATGTGGTCTCTTTCTCTCTCTCTCTCTTTCTCTCTCAAAATATCTTATTGTTCTACACTTACCTTATCATTTAAAAGAAACACTTATGGCTTCTTTGGCATATCTGAATTGCCAGCATCACTACTCTTGCACTTTGGGGCCATTATTAAGTAAAATAAAGGTTACTTGAACATAAGCACTGTGATACCGTGATAATCTATCTGATAACCAAGACACCTACTAAGTGACTAATGGGTGGATAATGAATATGTAAATTAGCTTCTGGGCAGTAAAATAAGCAAAAATTAAAGACAAGAGAAAGAAAAGCTTTCTTCCTGAACTCTGAAATTCATTATAGGTTATGCTTTAATAAGTTGTACTCCAAAGAGTTGTTAATTTCACAGCAAAAAATTGAATTATCTTACCTTCTGCATAGATTTCATCATGATCCTCTATTTGCTCAGATGTTTCCAAATCTATCATTTGGCCCCAAAGACTTCTGGATAAATCTGAATTTCCAGCTGAAAATGATTTTGAAATTCCAAATTCTGAGGCTTTCTCCACTCTCTTTAATGTAACAGAAAAAGAAATTCAATAGGATGACGACTTTGTTCAGAGTTAGAAAATTTCTTTCTAGTCCTCAAGAATCTGTTTTTTGTTTTTTTAACCAGCTACTAAAATAATTTCATTTTTCCATTTTTGAATGAACTGTAAGGCTTAAACATCCACCTCAAATACTTTCATTCAATAAACATGAAATTATAGTATTTTACCAAGTTTTAACAGGTGTTCACAATGTATACATTTGAACAAAATGTTATGTAAACTTTAGGTAACTTGTTTGCAGCGCTTCTCAACCTGTGGGTCTCGACCCCTTTGGGGGTCGAACGACCCTTTCACAGGGGTCGCCTAAGACCATCGGAAAACACATATATAATTACATATTGTTTTTGTGATTAATCACTATGCTTTAATTATGTTCAATTTGTAACAATGAAATTGGGGGTCACCACAACATGAGGAACTGTATTAAAGGGTTGTGGCATTAGGAAGGTTGAGAACCACTGGTTTAGAGCATTAATTATGGGACGCTGACACTTGAATATTTTTAAAATAAAAATATAATATTTTATTAGTTTCCATGCTATTAAGATTTGCATATGAATGTGAGCTAGAGGCAGAGCAGCTATACTTCCTCAAATTACTACTCTGTAAGGAACCTGCCACCGTAGAGGCAAATTATAGATGCAACAAAATTGGGATACACGGTCACTGAACTTTAGTCTCCAGGATATTTTAACTCAACAGTAAGAATCTAGTAAAAAGTTGGCCAAATTCAGGGGTTTGGGGAGGAACTGGCAGAGGTGGACAAACTTTCTTGGCACTTTGGCTTACCTGCACATTATAAATGAACTAACTTTACAATCAAACCCCTGTTTTCCCCCTCCCTACAAACCAGCTTTTCTCCATGCCTGTTGTGTTCCCAGTCTTGTAACTTAGGTAGTGACAACTCCTTTCTTTCAGTTCCTAAAAAAGCTTTTGAATCTCCTCTCCTCTCTCTCTCTCTCTCTCTCTCTCTCTCTCTCTCTGCAGATACAATATATCAGGAAATCTATTTTCAAAATGTATCCAGGATCTGACCCCTTCATGTCATCTCTACTGCTATTATCCTGAAAGGCACCACAATTTCCTGACAAGTTTTCTATAATAGTCTCCCACCAGAGAGATCCCTTCAAAATGAAAGGTGTAACATGTTAGAACTCCACTCAAAACCATTAGTTTGAGTGCAGTTCATGTTAGAACTCCATGGGTCCCTATTTCATGCAACTCAGAATAAAAGTTTAAGTACTTATAATGTGTGTTATGGTCCTGCACCGCCAGGCCCTTTGTGAGTTCTCCAAACCCTCCTCTGCTACTTTTCCCATTGCTCCCTCTACTTCAGCCACACTGACCTCCTTGTTCATTCCTCCTCAAATATGCAAGCATGTTCCCAGCTCAGGACCTTTACACTGAAATTCCCCACTCTGTTGACTGCTCTCCCCCAGATATTCATATGACTGGGCACAAGCACTAGAAGATACTAAGGATTAGAAATAATTTCTATATTTCCTTGTTTTAAAATATTATATCCTTACCATGTATTTTCAAAATAAACATATAAGAGACAGGAGAGGTCCATCTTAAATTATATTTCAATGAAATAAACATTGTGTCAATTGAACAACTTATTCTTTAAACTAGTTTATTGAATGGTAGCTCTGTTACCAGCTCTATAGTGAACATAAAGGGAAAAACAAAACTAAAATCTTCTGTTCTGAAAGAATTCACTGTTTCTTGGTTTGTTTCATATAACATGTATGCAATAACTCAAAAACAATTCTAAAGCAATACAGGGTGATTAAACAAAACCATAAATACCTTCCAAAGCTTATTACTTAGTAGCTATGTTATAGATAAGCATATAGTTTATAAAGGAAGTATCTCAGTTATTTCCATGATCTTAAACATTTTCAATACAGACATACCTTGGAGATATTGTGAATTTGATTCCAAACCACTAGTAATAAAGTGAGTATTGCAATAAAGTCCCACAAATTGTGGGGTTTCCCAGTGCATATAAAAGTTATGTTTAGACCAGCCAGCGTGGCTCTGTGGTTGAGCATCCACCTATGAATCAGAAGGTGACAGTTCAATTGCCTGTCACAGCACTTGCACAGGTTGCGGCCTCAATCCCCAGTAGGGGGTGTGCAGGAAGCAGCCAATCAATGATTCTCATCATTGATGTTTCTATCCCTCTCTGCCTCTCCCTTCCTCTCTGAAATAAATAAAAACATATTTTAAAAAAAATTTATATTTATACTATACTGTAGTCTATTAAGTATGCAATAGCATTCTGTCTAAAAAATACATTATTGCTAAAAAATGCTAACCATCACCTGAGCCTTCATCAAGTCATAATCCTTTTGCTGGTAAAGGGTCTTGCCTCAATGTTGATGAAATCGTACTAATTGTGAAGTGCAATAAAGAAGAGCACAAGAAAGTGAAGCATGCCTGTATGTGCTCCTGATATGCCATGGCACATTAATGCTATTGTCCATGCTAGACTCTTTGTAGAAAATCACCATCGACAGCAGAAACAGCAGCTACAAGGCACTCCTACATTTCCTCAAGGCTGAGAAGTACAAACATGAGTTTCTTGAATGTGTAAACTTCATGTTCATATATAATAGTTTTGGGAGTAATATATTTTCGAAAGTACCCACTTCTTTTTTAATCACTCTGTATACAAGCAAATGTGTGTATGAGTGTCAAAATAATTCCAAAGAAGAGTATGAGAAGAGGAGATTAGGTGGTTGAGGTGAGGGGGGAGTTGTTTACTGAGAGGGGCATCTCAAGCTGAGCTTTAAGGGAAGGATCTGAATTAGCCTCTCAAAGAGGAAGGGTATCCCAGGATGGGGATCAACATGAATCAAAGCAAAGAAAGTCTTATCTGATGGAGGGAAAGGAAATTAGCCTGACAGGGAGTCACACAGAGTATCAGTAAAAGGGTTGTTAGAGGTAGACTGATAGAGGGCATTAAATGCCAGTCTTGATTTAGAGTTTCATCTGATGGCATGTAGAATCATGAAGGTTCAAGATTGAAGAACTGACACGATGAAAATGTTTAAAAAGCTCAAAGTAGCAGAATGTACTGGAGTAAGAAGATGAGTTAGTCTAACAAATCAGGATGAAGATGAATTGTAAACTGTAGTGGACAGTTGCATTTTGGGTGAGCTATCCCAAGACTTAATAGTTCTACCACACCTGTCTGATTCTAAGTGACTTCAACATCCCCGAGGAAGACCCACACATTTCCCAGCCTCAAGGTTTGCTTGATCTTCTGTATTCCAACAGCTTTCCCTTTCATTGCACTTCAGCAACACATTGACTGGTCATCCTGAACCATGTCATACAGAATTTTCCATTGGTCAAACCAAATGATGATAACCTCCTCTCCAACATCCACCTCCTATCCATGTCTCTCTCTCACTCCCCTACTCCATAACATTGGTGTTGCATCTAACCAAGTCCTCCGGTCACCATATGTCTCCTCTTTCCCTCAACCCATGAGTCCTTTAAAAGGTTCCCTTCTCTTCCTACTCTGTGTGAATATTCAGCTACTATCCTATATAATAAAACCCTAATATGTAAATCTACCAAATGGCAGAACAATGACACGCACTGACCACCAGGGGGCAGAGATGCTCCATGCAGGAGCTGCCCCCAGGTGGTCAGTGCACTCCCACAGGGTGAGCGCCGCTCAGTCAGAAGCCGGGCTCATGGCTGGTGAGCACATTGGTGGTGGTGGGAGTCTCTCCTGCCTCCGCAGCAACATGAGGACCCCTTGGGGGATCTCTGTCTGCTGGCTTAGGCCCACGGAGAGAGGGCGCAGGCTGGGCTGATGGAGCCCCCACCCCCAGTGCACAAATGTCATGCACCGGGCCTCTAGTCTCTCTCTCTCTCTCTCTCTCTCTCTCTCTATATATATATATATATACATAATATAT
>NW_005365599.1:60797-68255 GCF_000412655.1 Myotis brandtii | reverse complement strand
TGGCTTGCGCCCTCTCGCAATCTGGGACCCTTCAGGGGATGTTGGACTGCTGGTTTCGGCCTGATCCCTGCAGGCCAGGCTGAGGGACCCCACCGGTGCACAAATCCGTGCACCGGACCTCTATTCTTACATAAGCCTCACATCTCTTGCTCCTTTGCCTTTCCACTGAGAACTTTCAGGACTGGATCAATCTGATATATCAATTTTTGGTGCCACACAAAAAAAATAGGATTACCTGCTTCAGTCAAGTCCCCAGTGCTGTAGTTACACTGACTTTCCTTTTCTGTTTTGAAGAAAGCCCTCGCTAAATCTTCACCATGCTCCACATCCTTTGCATATACTCCCCCCTTTTCCACATAACAAGGTCTTAGCTGTTTTTGAGAGTGTGGTCCACTCAAGTGGATTTAGAAGTCTTAGATCCAGAGGTTATAACTGTTTAGGATATACCTACAGTTGTGATATACTAGGGAGCAAAATCAGAAAAGAAGATAAACAAGTTAACAGAGAGGTAGGAGAAGCAAGAGAAAACAGTGTTTAAAAAAGATAATGGAGGAGAAGATTTCTAGAAGAATAAAGCGATAAGCAGAGAAATGAACATTAAAAAGTTTGAGGACAAAGAAGAGACCATTAGATTTGGTCAGTAAGTCATTTATGACAATTTCTGTAGAGTGGTAAGAAATAGAAACCGGAGTAAAATAATTGTGGACACTAGAGGATAATAAAAATACAATGGCAAGAAGTCCAGGCTATCTATCCAAACAGGTTAGATTAAAAAACAAAACAAAACAAAAACAAGAAAGAAACCTGTATGGCAATCAGAATGGATGGAGGGGTCAAATGAGGACTCACTGTGGTTTTTTTTTCGAGATAGGAGATTTGAGGACATAATGGAAAAAGAGCTATTGCAGAAGTTTTAGAGGAATAATAAAATCTAACCAAATGAGGACTTACTGATTTTTTTCAAGACGGGCTATTTGAGGACATAATGGAAAAAGAGCTACTGCAGAAATTTTAGAGGAATGATAAATATCTAACCGAGGCAAGCTGGCTAACAACTACATGAAAGAGGAAAATGGCTCCACTGATATTAGCAACCCCTCACCACATGCTTCCATTACACCTGTAATTCTCCCAACAGCTTTGTTTATCCCTCACTATATAGTGCACTTGCCCCGTGCACTATATTATTTCTAGTGCCCCAAACAGAGGGCTAGCACTTAGTAGGCACTTAATAAATACTGGGTGGATGAATAAATGGTAAACAATGATATCTGGCCTAGGTTCCATTTGGCCTGATGCTCATATTGCCTATCAATTCAGATAAGTAATAACTCTTCAAAATACTACCAGGTAGAAGAACATTTTCCCAGGAAAAGCCGCATGATTTTAAACCATGTGGTGCACAAATGAACTGAGTATGGCAAGTTGCCAAATTGATACTCAGAGGCATGCACTTCAAGTGGTTTAATGGTATTTTCAACTTAAATGGTAGTTGGACTAAAAAATATATACATTTCAGGTCTCAGAGGTTATCTAATCCAATCCCCCCACTCCCTCACTGAATCAAACATATTTTTCATTAGTCCTAATATTAAGTGACCATTTAGAATCCACTTGAAAACTCTTGTGATAGAAAACACTTATAAAAATGCCCACTCCATTTTTGGATAGCTCTAGTCAGTAGAAGATTCTTAATTGTGATGCACACAAAGCTTTTACCTAGTGCATTTGTCCCGTAGGTTAATGTAACTACAGCAGTCTTTCCAATCACCTGAGGAAGCCCTCTCCTAAGGCTTCTCCTCTCCTCTCCTCTCCTCTCTCCTCTCCTCTCCTTGCCTCAAGAGCTAAGGCAACATATATAGTCACATGGGAGCAAAAACAACATATGTGCAAAATGGAGAACTATTTGTATTTCTTTTCCATCTGATTATGTCTGACTCTCAATTTTCTTTCTATCTTAATTTGTGCAATATCCTTACCTCAATCCAGTGTCCCACATTGCCAGAGTCAAAAGCAGGCTGTGGAGAATATATACAGAATATTAATACATAGCAATATCATTATCAACTTTGCCATTTTAATCTATCCTTCTGACTAAAGTACATGGAAGTGTCCTTTATTCTTTCCCCAAATTGTTTCATTAGAAACTTCAGCAACAAAAGCGCTCAGAAGGATGATAGGAAGAAGAAACACGGAGCCTTCTCTGGGACATCTTCTTAATGTTTTTATCTCCTGCCGAGGCCCACCAGATTCTGATTCACTTGGTTTGGGGCAGGGCCCAGGAATGAGCATTTTCCAAGCTCTCCTGGGTTAAGAGCCAAGATAGAGGAATGCTAGGTATTACGTTGCTTATAAAAATCCAAACACTGATTGCCAGATTTATTCAAGTGTCACAGAAGCAAATCTGCTTAGAGAAGGGTCTACCCTTCTCCCTAGGCCAGTGATGGCAAACCTATGACACGCGTGTCAGAGGTGACACGCGAACTCATTTTTTTGGTTGATTTTTCTTTGTTAAATGGCATTTAAATATATAAAATAAATATCAAAAATATAAGTCTTTGTCTTACTATGGTTGCAAATATCAAAAAATTTCTATATGTGACATGGCACCAGAGTTAAGTTAGGGTTTTTCAAAATGCTGACACACCGAGCTCAAAAGGTTCGCCATCACTGCCCTAGGCCCTCTTTTTCGGGAGTAGCCTGTAGCATGAGGCTTCCTTTTATTTTTTTCTTTAATCCTCACTGGAGGATATTTTCCCATTGATTTTTATGGAGATTGGAAGAGAGAGAGAAAGACAGAGAGAAATATTGACGTGAGAGAAACACATTGATTGATTGCCTCTTGCATAGGCCCTGGGCTGGGAAGGAGCCTGCAACCCAGGTACGTGCCCTTGGCTGGAGTTGAACCCGGGACCCTTCAGTCCACAGGCTGACGCTCTATCCACTGAGCCAAACCGGCTAGGGCATGAGGCCTTCTTATCTTACGTACAGTAGGGATATTGTTTGGTCCAATATGAACTGGGGGAGGGAGATACAGTGAGGGATAATCAATCTTCTACTGTTTTACAGAGCAGAAAATGAAGTAGAAATCACATAAATTTCTACCAAGGTCAGTTACATATTAATCAGACAAGTCATACACCTCCTTTCTTCACTCTCTGTAACATTCAAAAGCTTGGAGAATTCCCCCTAATAGTCACTTAATGAATAGAGGTATTTGCTTTGCTAATTCAGGTGGATTTTTAAATAAATAAGGGAATATCTAAACACGGAGGAGGAAAAGATATAATACTTTCACTTACATAACAGTTCACCTTCAAAGTGCCTTACAGAGAACTTATTAATGCAGCTGTGCTGCTGAATAATTTTGTTACTGCAACAAAGAGCTGATTCTATTAAAACACAACTGAATTTTGAGGAGCTCTTGTGATTTTACCATTGCATCCTCTAGGCCAGCGGTTCTCAACCTGTGGGTCGCGACCCCTTTGGGGGTCGAACGACCCTTTCACAGGGGTCGCCTAAGACCATCAGAAAACACATATATAATTACATATTGTTTTTGTGATTAATCACTATGCTTTAATTATGTTCAATTTGTAACAATGAAATTGGGGGTCACCACAACATGAGGAACTGTATGAAAGGGTTGCAGCATTAGGAAGGTTGAGAACCACTGCTCTAGGCAGTAACAATGAGCACTAGCAGCAAAAATCCTTCCTTTGGAGTCCTAAGAAATTGTCCCAAATTTTTACTTTTCATCATCAAATCTATATCCATAACCTTTTTTGGATCCAATGGAACTGGTACATTACAATAGACTTAGACTGTTTCCAACTCTCTGATGCCCCAATCTGCACCCTCCAGTATCTGGGACAAGATACTCACCAAGTGAAATATATCCAGTGCGTTATTTAGCTGGTATATTTAGAACAAACTGTAAGCACA
This sequence comes from Myotis brandtii, assembly GCF_000412655.1. Classification (NCBI taxonomy): domain Eukaryota; kingdom Metazoa; phylum Chordata; class Mammalia; order Chiroptera; family Vespertilionidae; genus Myotis; species Myotis brandtii. The sequence goes on along the minus strand of NW_005365599.1, from coordinate 64,310 downwards.
ATTGCCTAGGGCCCTCAGAAAGGCCACATGTCTATAGATTAGATTTTTAAGAAAGTATAACTTAAGGGTGAAAACAACTGGTGAAACTGCTCTGGGGCGGAAAGCTGAGAAGCCAGCTCCATTTTGGTACTCTCACCTACATTTAAGGCATTTATTTTTGTGGCTGTTAAAAAGGTAGTCTGTGCAAAGCACACCTCCTGTGACTGACTTTGCACATGCCATTTACATATGTTTCAAGTTTAAAATGGGGTTAGTTTTCATGGGATGCTAATTCATCAAAAGAGGGAACAAATACAAAGAGGGTCTATTTTTAAAATGATGGTTGAATTTAGAAATTCAGAATCAAGTATTGATATATTCAGTATCCACTTGCATTTATGAATTCATTTTAGATATTTTGTAATCAGGCCGAGAACTTAACGTGAAGATCTTCCCCTGCCAATAAAGACCAGTTGCCTGATTTGCAAAACATAAAAAATAAAAATGAATGTGCGGGAATTTCTCCAAAACTGTGGGGTGGTAGTAAGTAGGAGGCGAAAGAGGTTGTGAATTCTCTTCAACCGGACGAGCACTACCAGACTCTCCGGTTTGTAACAAGCAGAAAATGAAGTAGAAATCACATAAATTTCTACCAAGAAACAGTTCTTCATGATGCTGCCCACCAAAGCCGCAAGGTACCCAGACCCCAGAGTTCCCAGGGCCCCTTCACCAGGGCAACGCTGGCTCCAGGGCGGTCAAGGCAGGGGCGAGCCAGGTAAGGATGCTCTGGGTGGAAGAGGGAGGAAGCACAGGCGGGGACGCGGCTGGCCTGGGAGCCGGTCCCCGCGCCCCGTAACTCCCGATTGGGATGGATCACCTTGGGACTCAGCTTTCTTGTTAATTGTTTCCAGCGACTCAGCCCCATCCTCTTCCTTGAGGAGGACCCTTCCTGGGGCGCCAGCAGCATTTTCCAGGTTCAGGCCGAGAGCTGGGCCGAAGCCGAAACACCCACTCCTCTGCCCACTCCGCTACCGCAGCTCCCTGGGAATTGTAGTTCCCCCGCCCGCAAGGAAGGCAGGTGCGGGGCGCTGACGAACCACCACTCCCAGGAGGCTTTGCGCAGGCGGAGCGCGTTAGCTCGGTTACCCGTGGCAACGGCAGCCGTCCAAGGTCCGGACTTTCGCTCGAGTTCTCGAGGAGATTACTTTTGCCTTTTCCTGGCGCCCGGTGATGACGCAATGCTCCCTGATTGGCTCTGCATCCGAGGCGGTGATTCTGCAAGCGGGACACGTGGAAGCGAGCTGTGGGGAGGCTGAGGGGTCTCCAGACAAGAACAGCTGGGAGGTTTGCAGGTGAGTGCCCCCTCTCCCTGAGGGTGTGGGGACTACTACGGGTGATGAGTCGCGTCGCGCCCAGACACTTCCTGGTTGTGTTGCACTAACTGTTGAACTCCCCACCACGAATCCCCTTGCCTTCTCTGAGTCTCTCCTGGTGGCTTCCGTGTTCAGATTCTCCCAAACCGTGCGAGCTTTCACCGCATCTCTGAGTAAAAGGGACCTGCTTTCAACTGGCCTCTGCTGAAGGGTCAAGTTGTTAGCCGAAAGCTTCCCCCGGGCCGCCCAGGGTGCTGGAGCGGGTGGGAGGATCCCGCATTGCTGAGCCCAGCGCTCCGCGAGGCCTGTAGGTGGCTCCTGGAGTGACGGTAAATCCGTCCTTATGGACCGAGCATGGATGTTTGCGTGGACAGTCCATTCTGGAGCGCAGGGGTGCATTAGGCAGGGTAGATGTTTAGAGCGGGAGCTTTGGACCAGCTACTTCGTGGCTGCATGACCTCAAGCGACTTGCTTAATAACTCTCGGCCCCTCGACAAAATGGGGGCCATAGTACTGAAATCATTGGAGTCTGGTAACGATGGAAAGTCAGTGTATATGTATAGAACCCTTCCAGGAAACGTAAACTAAACTGGACTTGAGATTGGTGAAAACGAGATCAGGGAAGCCGTGCCCTCAGAACTTTGCAGTGGTCTTGGGACCCGCTCCGTCTTCAGGGTCCGTCAGAATGGCGATGGTTGATTAAATTGTGATACATACGCCCTGGCTGGGTTGCTCAGGTAGGTGGTTACCAGTAAGTTGGTTAGAGCGTGGACCTGATACCCAAGGTTGCGGGTTCCATCCAGGTCAGGGCACATACAAGAATCAACCAATGAATGTCTAAATAAGTGGGACAAATAAATGGAGCAAAATGGAATAGACGACTTTAAAATTATGTCTTAACATTGGAGTAAACATTGGAGTAACATAAGTAAACATTGCATATGTTCATGGACAAGATTCAGGACTTCTAATGGGCTACCAGCCTATAAGAGTACAACCTCCACAGTCAGACTTCTATGATTTAAGTCCTGCCTCTGACACTTCCCAAATGGTGACTTTATTAGCCTCCGTTTACTCATATGTAAAATGATCAGTATTTCCCAAGCAGTGTGACTTTTCTCTACACATTGCAAGGCTGAGAGTGAGCCTTGGCTTCATAGCATTCTTTCTATGATTAGTCTTCACTTTCGTCCTTCCATTTGTTTGGATTTTATCAGGTCAGACAAGAATTCAGTAACTGAATTTAAATGGTGTTGATGTCATCATATTGCTCTGGGACTTTTTCCCATTCCCCTGGATATATAAAAAGATCCTAGGCTGAAAGTAGTCGTAAACATGCTATAATTAATTTTTTTGTAGGTTGTTATCTTTGTAAAATGTTTAGCCTTTAGATGTCATGAAACTTCTTCTGAATTTAATGGTCTTTTCTTAGCAGGACCTGGAGAATCCCTCAGGATGAAGCTGAGTCTCACCAAGGTAGTTAATGGCTGTCGCCTAGGAAACATAAAAAACCTGGGCAAAACAGGGGACCGCACAATGGACATTCCAGGCTGCCTTCTATACACCAAGACTGGCTCTGCCCCACACCTGACCCATCACACGCTGCATAGTATCCACGGGGTTCCTGCCATGGCTCAGCTTACACTGTCATCACTGTAAGTAGTGGACTCAACCATTCCAGGTTTCAACTTTGGCAGCAGCTTAGTTACCTTAACAAGGTACAACAAAGCAAAAGACTTTCTTGCTTATATGTGTAAAATTTGTAGATTTTTTTAGAATGAAATCAGAAGAAATATATCAAATGTTATACATCATCTGGCCCTAATCTGGAAGGCATGGGTCAGACCTCCATGTTAAAGGTGCTTCACTTTTCCTCTGAACCCAAGGTTCCTCATTGCCACTGTTCCCAGGGGTAATAGGGTAGGGGTGTCTTTATGCACCAGCCTCAAAAGATTTCTCTGTCCCTGCACGTGTACTTGCATGTGCTACTTATGGAAACAGAGCTAATGGAGTTAGACCATTTTGTGTATTGTGCATATTGACCTTATCCTTAATTGAATAATCTGCTCTAGATGAAATGACTGCAATATCCTATATAATAAAAGGCTAATATGCAAATTGTCCCCTCCACCGGGAGTTCCACCAGGGGGCAGGGCAGCTG
>NW_005365599.1:7504-60179 GCF_000412655.1 Myotis brandtii | reverse complement strand
TGTGGCACCCCCCCTCACCCCCATAAGCCCCAATTGGGGCGGGCCTGCTGGACCCACCCCTGCACGAATTTGTGCACTGGGCCTCTAGTTGTGTTAATAATAAACTGATTTGGAAGGGGATGGGGAAGAAGAAATCAAGATATTCTGGAGCAGTTGAACTTTGCCAGTTTCTCTTCTCACAGAACCACTTGCAGATTAAAAACCTTTACTCTGGCTAATACATCTAGCCTGGTGAGTTGGGACTCTTGAGTAATGGTGTATTTGTTGTTCAAGACTACATTTACTGTCATGTAGCATGTTTGGGTGAGAAGAGGACTTCAGTTGTTGTATCGAGTGTCTGTGGAATGATTCATTATTATGTATTTTTCTGTTTTACTTACAGGGCAGAATATCACGAAGTCTTGACAGAATATAAGGAAGGAGTTGGAAAGTTTATAGGTAAAATTAATTAAGTTATTCATGTGTGCCTTATGATGTATTAATTTGGAGTTTGGAGGTGCTGTTTATTCTTTGATCTTTCATTCATACATTTGCTGGTTCATTAATTTAGTAAGCATTTATTGAGCATCTGAGAACCAGACATTGGGGATTCAAAGATGAATAGGGAACAATTATTGCCCTCATGGAACCCAGAACCTAGTTGGGATAAAAATAAACAGGTAATTCCAGTAGAGTGGTGACTACATTTGAAGATTAGGGATATGTACATGTATCATGAGAGCCAGAGGGAGAAGCACATAACCTGCTGGAAGGAGGTCAGAGTAAAGAAAGAATTTTTGAGAGAGAAGTTGAGGGGCTCCTTAGCTGGATCAAGGAAGAGTTAGCCAGGCCAGGAGGGGGTGGTAGTAGACAGGTATGGGCAGATATTCCAGGCATAGAGCAAAGACCTAGAAGTGAGACACTGCATGGAAACTCCCTAAGATCCAAAGGAGTTTTGTTAGGTTTGGGCCTAAAACATAAGGCAGAGGACAAAGAGTTTATGTATTGCTACCTTCTGATATGTTAATGTTTTCTTTTGGTCCAGAACTAGGATTTTAAATGCAGGGGTATGTGTCCATTTATTTATAGGAAAAGCTTAGCAGTGATAGCTAGAGAATAAATTCTTCTGCAGACCATTTTCTCCTGAAGCTTTTTCCAATATCTAAGGCTCACTTAAGTGAATAAAAATCCTGTTTCCATTGGTTATTCAATCGTCTGCTTATGAGAGAAACTGCATGATGACTTGTTTGTCACAAGGCCCCATATTTCAGTAGAGGAATTTATGTAATATAGTTTTTCTTGATATGAGACCAGTTTTAATAGCCAGCTTTAAAGTATACAAGTCTAAAATTAAGTGAAAATAGCTAATATAAGCTTCCTACAGATAATTGTAGCAGTTGAGATTGTGGAAAATGAGGTGAAGAACTGCAGAGATTTTTTTTTTTTAATTTGCTTTATTTTGGGGGTCTTTTTTCATTGAAATTCTATTTTTTTTCTTATGAAAATGCAGGGTAGCATATGAAATTTAAGCACATATGGTTAGCTAAACTTTTTTTGGATTTTTTTTTTAAAACAACTTTTTTTGACTAAAGAACCTAAGAAACTATCATCTTGAGTCAGTGAAACTTACTGAAAATGAGATTCATTTGCACTATCCTACAGCTTTTAATTCTGCCTCTAGGGCAGTGATGGCGAACCTATGACACGCGTGTCAGAGGTGACACGCGAACTCATTTTTTTGGTTGATTTTTCTTTGTTAAATGGCATTTAAATATATAAAATAAATATCAAAAATATAAATCTTTGTTTTACTATGGTTGCAAATATCAAAAAATTTCTATATGTGACGTGGCACCAGAGTTAAGTTAGGGTTTTTCAAAATGCTGACACACTGAGCTCAAAAGGTTCACCATCACTGCTCTAGGGACTCATGATGTGGGATGGCTTTATCATTAATGAGATTATCTTTTGATTAGATCAGGGGTCCTCAAACTTTTTAAACAGGGGGCCAGTTTACTGTCCCTCAGACCGTTGGAGGGACAGACTATAGTTTGAAAAAAAACTATGAACAAATTCCTATGCACACTGCACATATCTTATTTTGAAGTAAAAAAACAAAACGGGAACAAATACAATATTTGTATTTGCATGTGGCCCGCAGGCCGTAGTTTGAGGACCCCTGGATTAGATCATTTCATCTTTCCAGGAGCTAGTTCCCCTTGCATAGTAACTACAATGAACATAATTGATACTAAATTCGTCTTCAAAGCAAATTGAGTCGGGTCAACGTGTCATTAAACACTTTCATTGTATCTCATCCTTAAGATATACCTTCCCTTTGTAGCAATGCACTATGTCATTAAAATGAACCTTTGCAGTTAATTCATTTAGATTAGTGGGTTTCAAAGTATTTTTCATTCATGTTGACAGGCCTCCTGTACTTCTAAGTGCATATATGAGCCATTTACTGGGCTCAGTGTTGCTTTATCTAGCAGTATACATCATGAAGCTGTTCTGGTACAACACAGTGTAATTGTTGATATAAGTGCTTTCAAGGGTTCTTGTTTATGTTTATACAGGCATGCCAGAATCGCTCTTGTACTGCTCCCTGCACGATCCAGTCAGCCCCTGCCCAGCTGGTTATGTAACAAACAAGGTATGTTCTCAGACATTCCTCCAAGGCTACAACTTTGTCCCAGGAAGTCAGCCTCCTGTATCCCTCTGCCTGGGATGTTGGCCCATTCCTGACCGCTTTTTGCCTTCTCTTTATTTTTATGAATATAGTAGGATGGGTGGTTTACAGGAGTTAAAGGAGATCTGCCTGAGGATGGGGTTAAGGTAAAGAATGTATCCTCAGCTTTCTCATTGTTACAAAAATTTGGGGCTGGAAAAGGGTTAAGTACATTCCCAAAAAAGAAATTGCTATGAGGGTAGAAAACAGTAGTCTTTTGATACCATGCTTTATTTGCAGTTTTAACAACCTCAGGAGGAGTGGGGAAAGTTGCTGATGAGTGTTATCACATGTCCAACTATATATAGTGGAACCTCAGTGTAATACTGCTTGTTTTTAGAACAGAATTTAAAAAAACTGGGTCCACCTTTTAGCTAGTGAAGAGGAATATCAAAAGGACTTCATTAAAAGTTTTCTCTTGAGACATGGCCCCATTGCATTGTCCTTGAGGACAGTGTTGTGGCAAGGTTTCAGTACAGTGTAGGCAGAAGGAGGTTCACAGTTGTGAGTATGTGAAACACAGTTTATTCTTGTATTATTACTTATTCTTATATATTTTTTCATATGAATAACTGCAAACCTCCTTTGCCCACCCATGTATACACTACTACTTTACAAATGCAATTCCTTTCCCTGCACCCAATTTATTGATGTCAACAATATGTATTAATCTTACTAAGATTACTATTTTAAATTACTCTTCTGCTTTACACTTCTTTTTATTTTGTAATTTGTATTCAAAAGAAAATATTTTGATGTCATTTATCTACCCTATTTATAAAGGAGAGAGGATTCATTTAAACATGCCAAAATAAAGACTGCGTGTCGCTTCCCCACCTATGTCCTTGTCAATCTTTTCAGAGAAGAGAGGAGCTGTAGAAGAAGTAACCAAAGGAACATATAGAGCAGCAGTTCTCAACCTGTGGGTCGTGACCCTTTTGGGGGTCAAATGACTCTTTCACAGGGGTCGCCTAAGACCATCGGAAAACACATATATAATTACATATTGTTTTTGTGATTAATCACTATGCTTTAATTATGTTCAATTTGTAACAATGAAAATACATCCTGCATATCAGATATTTACATTATGATTCATAACAGTAGCAAAATTACAGTTATGAAATAGCAATGAAAATAATTTTATGGTTGGGGGTCACCACAACATGAGGAACTGTATTAAAGGGTCGTGGCATTAGGAAGGTTGAGAACCACTGATATAGAAGTTCTCATGTACTATGGGGTTTATGTCTTAGCACATAATTTTGTATGTAACTCAACTTGGTAATTGCTTAATGATGTGTAAGGCCCTAGACTGTGCTTTTGGGGCACAACATGAATTGGGATACTCTAGTCAAATATACAATGGTGTGCTAAGTGCTATCATTTCTATAAAAGAAGTAAGCACACATTTCTGAAAGAACGTGGGTGAGGCAATTGGTCATGCCAGGGAAGTTTGGGGAACACATTAGAGTAGGTGATATTTGAACTCTGTCTTGAAGGGTCGGGCAAAGGAGTAGGGGAAGGGACTTCAGTCAAAAGGAGCGATGTGATTAAAGACAGAAGAATCAAAGTCTGCGGTGTATTCAGGAACAGCATGGGTAGAGTGGGGTGGGGGAGACTGGAAGACTGGGCTTCTAGGAAAGTGTAACAATTCTTGGGAGCAAGCTCAGACGTTGGCTTGTATGGCCCTTGAAGGATTCTCTGTGAGCAACAAGGTTCTTAGAGAATTTGGAGTTTAGTATAGGAACCTTCTTTTACTCACATGTCTAGGATGTTGAATTGCTACCATTTCGAGTTGTAAAGAAGAATTAAATTCAGAATTGCTTTAGCATTCTGTTATTTGCATTTCACTTTTGCTAATTCCCCATCGTCTTGTTCATTGGCAGTCTGTGTCTGTGTGGGGTGTTGGAGGACGAGTGGAAATGACTGCTTCCAAGTTCATGGCAATTCAGCAGGCCCTTCAGCCAGACTGGTTCCAGTGCCTCTCAGATGGAGAAGCATCTTGTGCGGAAGCAAGTTCCATAAAAAGAGCCAGGAAGTCTGTTGACCGATCGCTGCTATTCCTGGATCATTGTCTGCGGCTGCAGGAAGAGTCAGAGGTAAAGCTGTGCATCTCACTGCTACTCTTTCTTTGAAACTCTTGCTAATTGCCATTGCATGACACTGCCTCTTCTGTTCTTCCTACTTCTCTGCTCCTTGCTTCTTGGTCTCTTGTATGCTCTCCTACTCTTTTTTTCCTGACCCATTAATTATAATTGCTCTCTAGGATTCTGTCTAAGGTTCTCTTTACATCCCACTGTATGTGTTCTCATTAGGCAGTCTCCCCTTAGTTTTTTTTTTTATTGCTGATAGTTCTAAAATACTAGGTACAATCAAGATCACACTGCTTAGCTTCAGGATCGCATAACTACAGAGCTTTAGCTGGGCTCTATTACTAGAATATTCCTCATGTACATCTTAAACTCAGAGAAGAAACTCCGTATCTTTTCTCTTCAAACCTCTTCTTCCTTTTGCTCTCTATCAATGCTCTGCTTCAGTTTTTGGCAGCCACCAAGTTTCTCAACACAGAAAGTTGAGTCTTTCAAGACTCCTTTCAATTTCCGATTTAATCTCCAATATTCACTCCCCTTTGATACCATCTCCCTAAATATACCTAGAATCTGCCCCCTCACCGCCCTTATCACCATCTTAAGGCCTCATAACTTCAGATTTTCTTATGTAAATAACTATTTAGTTGTTCTTTCTGCCTCTGTTCTCCATTCCACCCAGTCCTTCTTCAGCCCTGCCATCCAGGAGATCTTCGTAAAGCACAAACATGAACCGGTTGCCCACTTTCCTAAAAGAATTTGAGGTTCTCCACTTCAGCTCTTACATGGCGTGGACGGCCTGCAGACCTGGCCTCTGCCTGTTTCTCCACCCAGTGTGGCCTACTTTCTCTGTGGCTGGCACTTGCAGTTCCCTGAGGCATTTCCTGTTTCAGGGCACTGTGCCTGCATGCAGACTTCCTTCTGGTCTGCTGCTTTTTTCTTATTCTCAGCCATGTTTCTCTTGCTTCCAGCTCCGGCTCATTTATTCCATTGTTTTCATTTGAGGAAACTGCCTCTGACCCTCCCAGGAAGTTCTTTTCACTCTTTGTCACTCCTTTCATTTGGATGTAGCTATATTATAGCCCCGATCATATTGTGCTGCAATGATTTATGTGTTTGTCTTTATTAACTTTGACCTCCTTAAGCTCAATTTCTGTGTGTTATTTTTGTATCTTCATCATGTAGCAAAATTCCTGACACCCTCCGTAAATACTGATGGTGAATGGTTATGATGGCTGGGGAAGGAGCTGTAGCTGTAAATAAGGGCTCCCGATAGCAGAGTTGGTAGTGACGTTGGAAAAGGACGCGTTCACTAGGAGAACGCAGAGGAGGTAGGAGTTCAGGAGATAGTGACCAGAGGGGAGAATCAGGGTCTGACGATTTAGGTGGTCGTCCTGAGCTCCGATCAGTTCCCACTGTGGCAGGTGCTTCCGTTGGAGGAACATTGTCATTTTGAGTTTACCCATAAAAATGTAATTTGACTAATACAGTTAGTATACACAAAATAATGAGAGGAAACTTAGTTGTCATTCAGAATAGAACTCTCAGTATCTGCCATAGGAGTTCAGCCTGGGACACTGCTGTGGGTCTGAATTGCTAGTGTTGCTCACTAGCCATTGTTTTGAGCCAGTAATTATCCTTGTAAATGAGTAATGTTTGATGAGTAAAAAGGACAGAGTATGACAGGACATGGTTATTAGAAAGGCCAGATGCTCCTCAAGTCTTTCTTCTATGTATACTCAGCCTCACCATTTCACACTATTTTCGTGTGTCAGTCAAATGCTGGGATTCCTCTCTGTACCCCTTATGTTTATGCTGTTGTCTTGATATGGTTATTAATAGTGCCTCCTATACTCTTTAATGTGTTCAATTTTATTTTTAATTTTTATTTTTTTAAAAATATATTTTATTGATTTTTTTACAGAGAGAAAGGGAGAGGGATAGAGAGTTAGAAACATCGATGAGAGAACATCCATCAGAGAGAAAGGGAGAGGGATAGAGAGTTAGAAACATCGATGAGAGAGAAACATCCATCAGCTGCCTTCTGCACACCCCCTACTGGTGATATGGCCGCAACCAAGGTACATGCCCTTGACCGGAATCGAACCTGGGACCCTTCAGTCTGCAGGCTGACGCTCTATCCACTGAGCCAAACTGGTCAGGGCAAATGTGTTCCATTTTAGACAATAACTATATGTGACCCTGCTTCTTATACCCATGAAAGGGAATTTCTCAGATAGGGCTGTGTCATTCACACAAAGGAGCAAGCCTGTGTAACTCTGCTTTGTATACATCTTTTCCTTTTCCAATGATTCCTTCCCCGCTTATTCACTGGATCCTCTTATTCTGAGTGCCCTAAGTGTTGAGGCTCCCCAAGGTTCTGTTGTTGGACTTCTTTTCTTCTTTATACATTCCCTAGGCCGTAGATGGCAAACAGGTTTCATCCCAAGGTGCTTGGAGCTGTGCCTGGTACGAGCAGGAAGAGAGTGGTCTGTTAGGTATGTCTGCCGGGGAAGCAAGAGTCGGGAGTGGCTGCCCAGTGCCAAGGGTCTACCGTTCTAGCCTGGGCACTCACATTTGTGTATCTCACATGTCCATAATCAGGCCTCTGCCGTGGCTAAATGTGTATGTCCCACTGATACCTCAAACTCAGAATACACAAAACAGGATGTTCATCTTGTCTCAGCCTCACTATTTTTTTAAAAAATATATTTTATTGATTTTTTACAGAGAGGAAGGGAGAGGGATAGAGAGTTAGAAACATCAATGAGAGAGAAACATCGATCAGCTGCCTCCTGCACACACCCCCTAACTGGGGATGTGCCCGCAACCAAGGTACATGCCCTTGACCGGAATCGAACATGGGACCCTTCAGTCCGCAGGCTGATGCTCTATCCACTGAGCCAAACCGGTTAGGGCTCACTATTTTTTTTTTTTTTTTTTAGGATTATCTGTCTGCTCTTCTCAGCATCTCCCTGGACTTCCAAAAAGGAGCCAGGAGTCATCCTAGAGTCTAGGACAGGGGTGGGCAAACTTTTTGACTTGAGGGCCACAATGGGTTCTTAAACTGGACCGGAGGGCCGGAACAAAAGCATGGATGGAGTGTTTGTGTGAACTAATATAAATTCAAAGTAAACATCATTACATAAAAGGGTATGGTCTTTTTTTTTTTTTTTTAGTTTTATTCATTTCAAACGGGCCGGATCCGGCCCGCGGGCCGTAGTTTGCCCACGGCTGGTCTAGGACCTAGACTGTCCTCATCCTCTTCTTGGACAACTAATCAGTTGTTGATTGTACCACTTGATGAGGTTTCAGATCCACCCCTCTTCACCTCACTGGCACTGCCTTAGACCAGGTCCTCTTGGACTTTTACCTGGGTTATTACATTGCCTCCTGCCCCATCCTTTAGCCATACTCCCTCTTAATTCACTCTCCACACAATATCCAAAGTGTTCTTTCTGGAGGAATAGTGTGATGATGCCCCTCCTGTTTAAGAAGCAAAATTCCCTCTTCACAGCCTCCCAGGCTCCCTCCCCACCCCTCTGTTCTACCAGAGAGCCACTGTTGACTTGTGTATTTCCTTGCGAAGCTTATATTTAGAGTGACATACACATAATTATTACATATATATGTGGTTTTTATAACATGAGTACAATCATATGTTCAGAAATTTCCTTGTTCCTTGCTTAACAATATCTTGAAACTCTTTCCTCGTGAATATATTTGTAGAACTTTGTAGAAGTGAAATTTTAGGATATAAAGATGAAACCACAGACATTGTGATACGTGTTGTGTACATGCCCTCCCATGAGGCTGGACTAATTTTTACTTTCTAGTTATCGGGGTATGTAAGTACATTTTTCACTTTCACTTTCACTGTGTTGTTATCTTTGAGCTTTTTTGTCAGTGTGATGGGCAAAAATGGTATCTAATTGTTTCCAATTTGCATTTCCTCACTGTGTGAGGTTTGGTAAGCTCTCCATATGTGTACAGGGCATTTACATTTCTTTTTCGGAAGTTCATATTTACATATCTGTCTAGATTTCAATAGGGTTGTCATTTCCTTAGAGGATTTTTGGAGCTTTTTCTGTGGTGTAGATGTTTACCTATTCCTCCAAAGAGTAAGTTGATAGTATATTTTACTAGAGAAGGTTTAATGTTTTTGTACTGAAATATGTCAGCCTTTGACTGTAAGCTTTAGGTTGCTTAGGAAGGCCTTCCTTAGACCAAGATTAAAAAAATATTTAATATATTCTTCTAATACTTGCATAACTATATTTTTTTATGTTTAGTTTTACTTTTAAGGATGGTGTGCAGTAGGGGTTTTTTTGTTTTGTTTTTGTTTTCCAAATGTATAGTCCATTGTCCCAACCAAATAGTTTAGAAGTTCTTAAAGTTGACTCTAATTAATAATGACGTGGTGGGGACCTCAAGCAGGCCTGGATAGTCATTTAAACATATTGAAACTATCCCTTTGTCTTTATCCTCTTGTACCTGCTCAGCATGCATTTAATTTAATCTAAGCTAAAGCATGGCTGCGTTTGCCGATTGCTTCAGTTTCTCCACACAGTCTTTTCATACTTGGGTGGCTTTCAAATTGTGCTCTTCGAAGCAGAGACAGCACCATTCCCTGCGTGCTTCCCACTGAGATCTTGTCTGTCCATTGGGCTTCATTGTAAGGTTCATTTAGATTTTAGACAAAGATCTCCACTCCTGGAAACGGTTAAAATTGTTCAGTCCTTTTTTACCTTAGGTCCTTCAGAAAAGTACGATCATTGGAGTGATTGAAGGTGGAGATGTGATGGAGGAGAGGCTGAGGTCAGCACGAGAGACAGCCAAGCGGCCTGTAGGTGGCTTCCTTCTGGATGGCTTTCAAGGGAACCCAACAACTCTGGACGCTAGACTGGACTTGCTGTCGTCAGTTACCACGGAGCTGCCGGAAGACAAACCGAGGCTAGTGCTGAGTGAGGATGCTGGCTGAGCTTCATGGGCGGCAGAACAGGAGTGCTGGGGGTTGAGTATTGTGCAGTCTATACATGGGCATGTCTTTCGATGTTTTTAAAAAAAAATATATTTTATTGATTATACAGAGAGGAAGGGAGAGGGTAGAGAGTTAGAAACATCAATCAGCTGCCTCCTGCACACTCCCTACTGGGGATGTGCCCGCAACCAAGGTACATGCCCTTGACCGGAATAGAACCTGGGGCCCTTCAGTCCGCAGGCCAACGCTCCCAGTTAGGGCTCTTTCAATGTTTTGGTGATGTCCTTTCTGGTCTGAGTCTGCTGAGGCTGACCACAGGGGGAATTTCCATCGAGGCTGTCCTGTGGTTGGTTCAGGATGTAGACTAGAGGACAGTTGCCATATGAATGAATTTATTTGATGCTCATTCTAAGTGAGGACAAGTGTCATACTGTTTCTCCTCATTCTTGTGCTAAATGCAAGCACTGTTCCTATGCATTAGAACATGGTTTCCAGGGACAGGTATAAGCTGTGGGGACTCTGGCCTTCCTCAGGGAGAGCTGAGGATGAATCTGTGCTGCCTAGCAGAATGAAGATGGGCACTACTAATAAGAACTTCGTAGATTTGAGGCAGTGGTATCATATTTTGAAATTGAGGGGGCCGGCAACACTGTGGTTCTTTCCATAAATCCCAGGTTTTACTGTGTGCTGGTGAGAAGGGATGATCTACATGATTCAAAGCTAAAAGTCCCAAGTTTCGGAGTGCAGCTGATGTCTTATTAGACTACCCCCAATTTTGTGTTTTTAAAGAATAGTCTTTTTCCCACTTGGTGTGAATATTTATGCTCTTTCCTATAGATATCATAAGAGGTCTGATTATGATGTGCTGCTTTATACCCCGGGCTAGTATCTAACATGCAATTTTACTACTTTTTAAAAACAGTTATAACTTTCAGTAAAGTGTGTGAATCTTATGCAGAGCTTGATGACTTTTTACACACACACACTTGTGTAAACACCAGCCAGAATGATATCTTTTCATCACCCCAGGCAGCATTTGCCCTGATTTTAACCCCATTGTCTGTATTCATTGCTCCCCCTCCTAGTCCATTCCGGTACAGACTACAATTTAGCGTTAGTATTTCTAGTCTTTTTCTGGACTTCTCTGAGTTAAGTGCTCACAGATGTCTGTTACTGGATTTGAAAGCTGGGATTGTTTTTCTTTCTATAAGTGTGTAGAAACTCCAGCTTCAGTTGGAGAGGAGGTCTAAGACATTACGTTACTTGAGGGAAACTGTAGTCAGAAAAAACAGTATATTTAAGGGTTCTGGTTGTTTAATATTACATAAGCCTTTTTTGGACTTCTTTTAGAAATCAGAGAGTCTGTAAGCTTTTCTCTGCCAGTTCATAAAAGGAACTATGGGTAGAAAAACAAACATAAAAAACAGCAGCCAACCAGCCCTGATCTAGCATCTTCCGGTGTTGTTTTAGTGGTAAAACCTTGGTTGAGTATTAATATTCTCAGAATGCCTTGCCCATACCTCTAAAATTACCACCTCATCCCACCATGCAGACATTTTATTCATGGTGAAAATATAAAGAAGCATAAATAAGGCCAACTAGATTCCTAGATTCTATGGGCATAGTTGAAATTCTGAGAGCAAGAGTTGCTTTGTAAATGAACCTATGATAAAAATGCCTTTCTGGAACCAATTATAAAAATGAATTATAGGCAACATACAGTTAAAACATAGAAGTATTTGAGGGGGAACTAAAGCACACAGCTTTGCACTCTTAAAAAAATCCATGTGGATAGGTAGGCTATAAAAGTTCAGTCTAAGACTAGGGAAGTTGTTCAGCACAGATGAGAGGAGGAAGAAAACTAACCTTTACACTGTGCTTTTTCAAATATCTCATTAGTTCTCCCAACAATTCTGTGAGGTATGTATTAATGCTCTTATCTGTAATAATAAAAGGGTAATATGCTAATTAGACCTGACGTCCTTCAGGACAAAAACCGGGGCGGAGGGAAGCCGGTGCCAGCAGCCAGGGGAAGGAAGGCCTACTCTTGTATGAATTTCATGCATCAGACCTCTAGTTTTTAAAATGAGAAAACAAAAACTCAGAGAGGTTAAGAAACTTTCCCAAAGAACACAGCAAGTAAATTAATAGCAGAGCTCTCTAGCCCAGCTCTGTCTGCCTCCCAAGTAAAGGTTCTTTCCACCACATCTTATTATTTGCTGCCTGCCATGCTAACTATGACTGATGGTTTTCATTATTATTTTAATGCCCTCATTGAGTCCTGGCATTGTCCTCATGTCAGTGTTCTTATTTTCACAGGCTCATCTGTGGCGTTAGCCTGCCAGATGAGGTGCTCGAGTGTATTGAAAGAGGAGTGGACTTATTTGAGAGTTTTTTCCCTTATCAAGTGACAGAGCGGGGAGGTGCCCTGACTTTCAGCTTTGATTACCAGCCGAATCCTGAGCAGACATGTAGGTCTTTTGAAGTTCATCTCAGTGTTATCCTAACTTTCTTCTGTTTCCTATCAGTTTTGGCTTGTGATGCCAGCCAGAAATATGTGCATATTATAAAGCCAGCCTTTTATAAAACTTCATCTTTGTTTCTTATCTGTATGCTCTGGCATGTTGGTCCACACAACCCAGGTACTTAATACTATTACACATAGCTCATCAATATTAGCAGGTAATTTTGGAGTTAGCAGAAGCAAAAAACAAAAACAAAAAAAAACCCCACAACACACACACAAAACCTCTTCTATTAACAGCCTGAAAAAGACCATTCAGAGTGAATAGTGATGAAAATCTAAGAAAAGAAAACCTTGAACTGCTTGGTAAAAGTTAATTTGTTTTTTCACAAAAGAGTTCTTGTCTGCTTTTTGCAAATCCTTTGCTATTAAAATACAGGGAGTCTCACCACCCTGATCCTAGCGTTACTTTTGCTTTTTTGTGCACACTGAGATGTGAAAGCTGTTTTCCGCTGCGATTATTGCTTTGAACACTGCCATTTTATTTTATTGTTTAGTTATTCAGAAGTCAGGAAAATCAGTTTCCGATTCTGCCATTTAACTGGCAGTAATAAAGGAATCGTGATGCTGACTTTGGGCCGGGTCCCTTGAAGCACCTGCCCAGTTTTTCCCGAGAATGTTGCATGCCCAGTGTTTCCTCGGGCCTCCCTAGGTGTGCGGTCCTTTCCCGTCCTGCTGTCCTTTGAACTCGTCCTCTGTCACCGCCAACCTTAAATTTGACTAGGGCTAGAGACTTCATTTAAAGGTTCATTTTATTCCCCATAAGTTATCAAAATTTCATTCAGAAGATGTTACACTTTTATAGAGCAACTTAAGCGTTAATCTAATTCAGTGGTTCCCAAACTTATTTGGCCTACCGCCCCCTTTGCAGAAAAAACATTACTCAGCCCCTGGAAATTAATTTTTTTTAAATTTTAATAGCAGTTACTCATCGCCCCCAAATGCACCTGTGGCCATCACCGCCCCCCTGGATCGCTGCAGCGCCTACCAGGGGGTGGTAGCCCCACTTTGGGAATCACTGATCTAATTGGAATTACTCAGAAAACAAAGTAAATCAGGTTGGCCAAATTCTTATATATATAGGAAGTCAATTTTACTGTCTTTTAGACCAGAATATAATGTATGTGGGTAGGTGTACCATAAACACTTTATAAATGTTCATGACTTTATTTACAAGCTTAATTATTTCCACAAGGACATAGGTAGCTATTAGTCATTCCGTACCATGTATATGCAAAATTGAAAAAGAACCTGATATTGTTCCTCTTTGGCCAGAGAAAGCTTTTTATTTATGATTAGGAAAATTGAAATCGTTTGAACATTCTTATTAAAGTATTATTAATCACACTTGTGTGTATAGTAATTTATAGTCCTTTGCCAATTACAAAGTGAAAATTACAAAGGAATAAGTTGTCTAATGTAGACAGCAATTCCCTCGGTGAGAAGGATTTCCCAAAAGCCAGGCTTTTATGGGTTCCCATGTCACCACGCAAATTCATGGCAGCAAAGTATAGCCCTGGGCTCAATGCTCAGGTCGCATCCTCTTTTTCCTTTAACTTGGACCAAATTACCTTCCTAGGACCATCTGCCCATTCTCCTTGGGCCAACCCTGAGATTGTTATTACTTGTTCCTAGAAATACTCATCTACTTGTCCCTGTTTAAGGCAGCTGGCTCTGTGCTTGGGAACTGGTGCTTCTCTTGTAAACCAGGAACGTTTTTTTCTTTTTTTTTTTGACTGGAATAACCATTTTTGTTTGTTTGTTTGTTTGTTTGTTTTTATTGATTAAGTTATTACATATGTATCCTTATCCCCACGTTACAGGAATGTTTTTTTCTTAAAGCAAAGAGTTCAGGGGAATAATTCAAGTCCCCATGTAATTCTGGATAATCTGAGTTCCCTGGAGGACTGGAGTCTCCATACAGAGTACACAAATTTAAACCATATTCTACTTTCAATCTATTTGGAACATAGGCAGTTATAAAGCCCAATTAGTTTGCATGTGCATTAAGATACGACATAACTTCAACACACACATTATTCACATAAACACAGTAACTAGTTTTTAAAAATCATTTCTTGACAGTAAGATTATATTATGTACTTATAACCATAATTTGTTTAGATATTGTTGAATCTCCAAATTTTGATATTATAGATTTATAGATAATGGGTCTGTGATCACCTTATACATATTGCTATTTTTCTTTTTAAATATATTTTTATTGCTTTCAGAGAGAAAGGGGGGGAGAGAGGGAGAGAGAGACAGAAACATCAATGATGAGAGGGACATTGATTGGTTACCTCCTGCATGCACCTCAACCAGGGCCAGGCATCAAGCCTGCAACCAAGGTATGTACCCTTGACCGGAATTGAACCCAGGACTCTCCAGTCCGCAGGCTGACACTCTATCCACTGAGCCGAACCGGCTAGGGCCATATTGCTATTTTTCTTATGTCATTTCCTTGAGATAGGATTCAGGAGTGGAATTTCAGAGTCTAAGGGCATGAAATAGCAACTAAAATAAGATACTCCCAAAGGCCACTCTTTATCTGACTTTCATTCAAGACTTTTTGTTGGTTTCTCCTTCAGTATTACAACAAAATGGGACTCAGGAAGAAAAACAATATGTGGATCAGTCAAAGAAAATGAAAACAGCCAGTGGCAACCAAGAAATGACATCATTTGAAATTAATCTGAAGGAAAAAAAGTAAGGATTTTTTTTTTTTTTTTTAGTTTAGATATTGATTTCTGACTTTTAAATTTCAATCTGTTTTAAAAGTTTACATTACTGTTCCCTTTTCGGTTTATGACTTTATAAAATATTTATAGTTGGGTATTAGTTAGGCCTTCTCAAATTCAGTTTCAGAAAGTCCTTTTTCTGCAGAGGAAGTTGTGTACTTTGTCTTATCAGAAAACTGAGCCTAGTTAACTATTGTTTAAGAAGAGCTGTCATACTGACTATTCTTGGCGGGGAAAGGGGAATGGGAGATGCGGGAAGAGACTGGACAAAAATCGTGCACCTATGGATGAGGACAGTGGGTGGGGAGTGAGGGCGGAGGGTGGGGCGGGAACTGGGAGGAGGGGAGTTATGGGGGGGAAAAAAGAGGAACAAATGTAACCTGAACAATAAAGATTTAATTTAAAAAAAAGAAGAGCTGTCATAAAGGTTAGACCAAACCCATTGTTTGCTGTCTTTTACTCCTTCCAATTACTTTAAATAATGACAGAACAAAATAGGGATTTCAAGATAAAATACAACATTTTTAAAAATTTTAAGGAACTTACTATGATAATGCCTATCTAGTAATAGTTCAGATTTGAAAGCTTATGAAAGAATATGAAAATCCTAGTTTTCATCTATTCTCTAGGGGCTTCTTGATTGTAGGTGTGAAATAATGTTTACCACATTTAACGTCTTAAAAAATAGCCAAGGAGTTTCATTTCTATTTTTTAAATGTTACGGTAATATGAATGGTTACCACTAAAGTTCTCTGTATGTTATAGATTTAGCTGGAAATGGGAGTTTTCTTATATCAGCGCTAGATTGGAAGTTACGGAGACTTGGGAGTTGGGATCCCAGCACTGCTCGTGCCTGTGTGACACTGGCCAGGTCATTTGACTGCGTTTTAATAGCTGATAAAAGGTAGCACATATCGTGCTTAGTGTGTGCTCAGCAGTGTCCAAGCCTTTTCCTATATTCACTCATTTAATCCGGGGAACAGCTCTGTAAGGTGGGCACTGTTACCATCATAGATGAGGAAACAAAAACAGAGGGAGGTTAAGTGACTTGTCCAAGTAAGCTCTGATCCAGGAATCAAACCCAGGCATTGTAGCTTCAGAGCCCTCCTCATAGCCCCCTTAGTGGTCCTCATCAGTAAAATGACAACAAAAATGCCTGTCTCCAAGGGTGGTTGATGAGATTAAAGAGATAGTATATAAAAAAGTGGTTTGTAAACTGCAAAACGCTATGCAAGTGAAAGGTCAGACCTTGTCTTCTGATACTAGTTCTGGTGGCCAAAGGAGAAATGTGCATTCATCAGAACAGCGTTCCTGTTATTACAGTGTGACTGACAGTGCTCAGCCTGAGGGAGCGAACACAGGACTCCCTTTGCTGCTCCCTTGTAAGCCTCAGGCTAGAGGTTATATCCAGCTGAGGAGGACTGCTGAGTCCCTGGCTCATTGTGTTCTGCTGACTGGGGCCACATTGCCCTCTTAAGCAGGTGCCCAGCAGTACATTTAGCAGTGATGCTATTAGCCATATTCGTTATGCACCAGCAGAATAGGCAGCCTAGGTTGTGGAGTTCGTATATTCCTCACTTTCTGGAATGTCATTCTAACTTCCTTTCTCAGGTACCGGGAGGACTTTGACCCATTGGTGAGAGGGTGTTCCTGTTACTGCTGTAAGAACCACACTCGTGCTTACATTCATCACCTGCTGGTCACCAATGAACTGTTGGCCGGAGTCCTGCTTATGATACACAACTTTGAACACTACTTTGGATTTTTCCACTCTATCCGGGAAGCACTGAAGAGTGACAGGCTGGCACAGCTGAAGGAGCTCATCCGCAGGCAAGCATCTTGAGCCTGGCATACAGGTCTGACTTCACATTGAGCCAGTACCACTGTTGTTATGTGGGAAGCAGAGAACAAGAAACGATCTTAGCTTTCATCGTTTATATTTGAGAATACGATCTGCTCAGATAAGGAACGTCTGTACCAAACTCTGCCCACAGGAGGCTAAAGAGCTTTTTTCTGAAGACTTAAGTGACCTGGATTGATCAGAAAGAATTGAACCATGACCTTTAATATTTCTGTGCTAACTCTTTTAGTCAGTAGAGATTTGTTTAGTCAGAAGCCTTAGATGTGAAGAGACAGCCTTGAAGTGGCAGTGATGAGATTCTGAGGGTACACTGAGTTGCATTGGAGCTTGAAGGGAGATGATTGGTCATGAGCAGCATGGCCTTGTGGCCTCATGCCTATTGACTGGAGAAGGAATCTGCTTCATTCAGGCGTTTTCTTTAATTCCATGTGCTCAGGGGCCTCTTTTGGGTACTTCTGCCTTCCAAGCTGCTCCAGCAGAATAGTCAGTCAGCAGTGGCTCTTTCGATTTAACCAGGCGCACATCTCCATGGAACGTGGGGCTCACACATTGCTCCTCTGACGGATTGCTCCAATGCACACTCCTTCGTTTGGCTACATGGTCTATTTCTGACTTGTCTCCCTAGAGCTAACTGGAAGCTTCCCTAGCTGCGTCTGGTTGTGCAGGTCCACTATAGTCTGCCCTTTAGGTTCAATAATAGTCTGACCACATAATAACTGTAGCCTCATCACTTGGGGAGATTCCTCCACCATATGTTCACTTGGATAGAGCTTTGGACTGGCAGTTAGAGGATTGGGGTTCAGTGCTACCCACCTACCTCTTCATGCCTGTTTCCTCCTGAATAATTGGGGACAGGCATGTGGATAGGACTAAATGAACTTCTGAGATTCCATCTAACTCTAATATTTGGGAAACAAATAGTTATAGATCAGAGTCATAACCTTACTTATAGTTCTTGCTTATTGATCACCATTGATCTGATGAAAATGCAGCGGAGCCAGGAGTCAGGCAATACTAGAGACATTTCAGAGTCTAAAAAGAGGTTTGGCTGTGGATTTTGAAGTGGCTGGTGAATTGGCATTAGCAGATCCTGAGGCTGGAAAGACCTTCCTGGATCATCTCTGATCCTGTGAGTTTTTTTACTCTTCCCAAAGGAGTGACATTCATGTTGATGGTTGTGACAGTGATTTGTATATTTTTCTATATTTATGAAGTTTTCTATAAGAACATACCTACACAGCCCTGTCTGGTGTGGCTCAGTTGGTTGGGCATTGTTCCATGCACCGAAAGTTGCTTGTTCGATCCCCAATCAGGGTACATGCTTGGGTTGTGGGCTCGATCCCTGGTGTGGGGCATGCAGAAGGCAGCCAATCAATGTTTTGCTCTCACATTGATCTCTCTCTCTCTCTCTTTTTCTCCCTCTCCCTAAAAATTAATTTAAAATATATACAGACATTTATACGCATAGTTTTTGTCAAAACAACAACAGAACCAAAAAGAGGCCTTTGTTTTTTGTTTTTTTAAAAAATATATATTTTATTGATTTTTTTACAGAGAGTTAGAAACATCGATGAGAGAGAAACATCGATCAGCTGCCTCCTGCACACACCCCACTGGGGATGTGCCCGCAACCCAGGTACATGCCCTTGACCGGAATGGAACCTGGGACCCTTCAGTCCGCAGGCTGACGCTCTATTCACTGAGCCAAACCGGTTAGGGCAAGAGGCCTTTGTTTTGTGTGTAGGACTGTGAACTACATTTGTTTTATATTATTGTGCTGTATTTTGCTGTTTGTTCACTTTAGTGGGTGTTACTAAGCATTTTTAAAAAGTTATTATGTGGTTACTACATTTTTATGTGTTGGATGCCCATCTCTATGGTTTACCTTTATTAGATGGGAGTAATTCTGTTTTGGAATTCATAACTTTGGAATTCATGGGCATTCCTATGACCTCTCTCCATGAATGGTACGGGTACTTATGAAAGAATCTCTGTTCTCAAGGATCTGATTGTTTTGAAATATATTGGATGGGACTTGTTCATATGTTTATATTCCTTTCAATGCCAAATCCATTGTTAGAGGACTATTAATAAATATCCCAGAATTTGTATAAAATGTATGAGTTTTATGTTCAAAACACTGAAATTTCTGCCCAATATTGTCCATTTTTCTGGGTCTTTTTCTTATTAGCATATTTGAAAAAAATGTTTCTTTAATGAAACCTATTAAAGTCAATGGCCAGTAAACATTTTGAACTAAAAATATACTGTCTTATTTCCTGTAACTGGTAGTGGATCTACTAAACAAAATATTAAATTTCCATGGTACCAGAAATAGTCTCCAATAGAAAAAGATTTTTCTACATTTATTCCATCTGTAGTCATTGTTTTAAGTGTGCTCACACTAAATGCAGAATCCAGGGAGAGTCAGGGATGCGTCTGTCTCTTTAAATTACATAATTAGGGATCTTAAGGCCATGCTTAGCACATAATGAAAATAATAACTACAGTCTTTGGAGCATTTTTAATGTGCCAGGCACCTCAGTACATGCTTTCCATATATATCTCATTGACCTGTAGAGCAAGGCTG
Organism: Myotis brandtii; assembly: GCF_000412655.1. Lineage (NCBI taxonomy): Eukaryota > Metazoa > Chordata > Mammalia > Chiroptera > Vespertilionidae > Myotis > Myotis brandtii. The sequence continues at coordinate 40,682 of NW_005365599.1, read as the reverse complement.
TGAAGTGTTGATACATTATTCCTGTTACTGAGTTTCAGGAAGGTTGAGGGCCCTGCCTGAGGGCCTACCAGGAATTTCTGGAAGGTTGAGTAGTTGCCTAAGGTCTTCCTTCCACTAGTTAGCTCCCAGGTTAGACTTTGGCTCCATCTGACTAAAACTCAACAGTTCCCATTGCACTAAGTAGCTTCTTGCTTGTGACTTGCTCCTGGGTTAAAGGACTAAGAGAAGCAAGGACTGAATAGAGGGGCCTCTGTCTTAAGGGACTGATGCTTCTGGAGCCTTGCTGGCACTCAGCCCCTCGCTCCTACTCCTGTAACGGAATAGCCGGCACTGCGATGTGTAGCTACAGTACCACGCTATCACCTGTAGGTCTAAGTGCCCAACGTGAGCTGCCATTCCATGTCCCCAAATCCCTCTCACCCCCCAGTTTGGGGACTACTCCCACCCTGAACTGTGTTGAAAGGGTTTGGGTCTCTGATTGGTTCAAGTGGACTCTTGGATAATCAATAGGAGTCTGAGGTTTCCTGTATGCCTTGGGGGAGGAATATTTTATTCTCTGGGAATAAAGGGAAAAGATTCTTCTAAAACATTTTAAAATCAAATATTAGTATAATTAGAGAATTTTAATAAAAACTTCAAACAAAGACCATCCAAAGGCCAAGATGAGAGTGTGAGAGCAACTATCTTACCCAGGATGTTTTTTTCTGTTGAGGCAGCTTGGAGCTCACTGAGACCCACAGAGTTAAATGATTACCCTGTGCCTTCCTGATTAGGAACAGGCTGCTCTCTACAGTTTGATTAGTCTCGCTCGTAGCTACGGGATTACAGCTTATTAAAACTGACAGTGCTGTGTAGGGCAGGCAGCCAGGAAGGTCAAACTCACATGCTGAGCCAGCCACCAGCAAGGCTCTGCCTTTACCTGAAGGTTTGGTGTAATTGGCATTCATTTAAAAATTCTTTTCCATTTCTTTCCTTTTTTTAAAAAAAATACCTTTCAGGTCTCTTTCTCATTTTACACCTTTTATCTCCCTTATTCCTCATAAGAGTTCCTGACTTATGACCACATAATCCAAATAACAGTGGGTACAGAAGAAGAGCAAGCCCAGTGTACTAGTAAGCTATGTGAGTTCGGATCACCATACATCCTCACAGTCCACTGTCCACAACAATCCCGGTTTATGTCTGTGGTGAAGGCATAATTACTAATAGCACCCCCCTTTACTCTCAAAAGTGCCCTAGTTTGGACAACAAGTTATGTGGTCACCCTAGTGTGAGTGGTAGAGGTGGCCCACCCGGAGAGAACGCAGGTGTCCGCCCAAATCGGACAGTTGCTACCCACTCGCCAACCGCTGCAGTGCCTCCAATGCTGTGCTGTCGGATCTCCCCAGTCTCGTGGAGAAGCCAAAAAGCTGAATTTTCAGGTGAAATCTCACCATTTTTAAGTGCTGGATCAATTTTTAAAGCCCATCAGCAGATGAGTGGATTAAAAAACTGTGGTACATCTACACAATATAATACCGTGCCGCTATAAAAAAGAAGGAACTTTTACCATTTGCAACAGCATGGATGGAACTGGAGAGCATTATGCTAAGCTAAATAAGCCAGTCAGAGAAAGATAAATATCACATGATCTCACTCATATGTAGGATATAATGATCAACATAATTTGATGAACAAGAATAGATCCATATTTAAAAAAAAAAAAAGAATAGATCCAGAGACAAATCGTAGGGTGGTGGTGGTCGGGGGGCGGGGTGGTTAGAGAGCAACCAAAGGACTTATATGCATTCATATTAGCATATCCAATGGACACAGGCACTGGGGCAGTGGGGGCTTGCCCAGGGTGGGAATGGCTGCGGGGAGGGGGCGTCAATTGGGGAAAAAGAAGACATATGTAAAACTTTAGACAATAATAAAATATATATATATACTGGTAGCCCAACAAAACCTAGGTGTGCCTAGTTTGCAACCTTTGAGTTAGAATCTGGAGGGAAGTTATTTTTAGCAGTTTAAAATTCTCAGTGGCTCATAAAATACACAGAAAAAGCACCTCTAGTTTCTAGCTCCTGCAGCTGATCACAGGTTCCCACGTGCAGAGATTCTCATGTTCTCCCAACTTCATCGCATGATCTCCACACAGCTCCCAGGGCCACTCTAAAAGGCCTAAAGGGGAGGGAAGCATGATCTATCTTACGGATGGGAACTGTTAGGTCTGGGGGAGGAAGGCTAGCAGTTGCTGTGTCTTTCCTCTTAGGGAGTCTGAACAGACATATTTCTTCCCAGTTACCACTTCGGCTGTCCTACATCTTACCCTATTTTCTGCTGGCTCTGCCCTTTCAGGGGCGGTAATGATTTCCCAGTTCTCACTTCCCAGTGATCCTTCTGACTTCACAAAACCAGTTGCTACAAAGATATAAGGGCTCCCATTGCACCGTCCAGCATTAGTCCTCTTTGACACAGTGAGAGCTCAATTATGTTTGTCAAGTGAACGCAAATCCTCTGAGCAGTTGAGGCGTTAGCTGCAGACTTGAGCCTACTGAGCACTGGTTAGAAGTGACCCGCACAGCAGTACGTGGTGGGATCCTGACTGAATGTCTTGTCAGTGGTGCTTTTATTTCCTTTATGCTAGGCAAGCTCCCGATGACCTGACATTTTTGTTCTTCTTTTACTGGGTTCTCCTTCCTACCATTAGCATCTTCTAGTGCTGGCCTCAAAGCAATTTCCCCTGCCCTGACAAGAGGAACTCAGAGTGAACTTTTCTTTTGTTCTCATTCCTCACGCTCCACTTTGAGCCGGGGCTGAAGTTGCCAAGGAGTTCAAACAGCCCGTGCTTCCGCCAGTGTGAGTCAGAGGGATTAGCACGTCCTCTCTGCACACTTTCCCTAATGTTCACCTCTTTCCCTGAAGTGCTGTCCCCTGCTGTCTGCTCCTTTGTCGGGGAAACACATTTTCTCTTATTATCACCTTGTTCCCTGCCTGTTTTAGATGGCTTCAACTCGCCTCTTAACAAAATCAAGATGTTGCTATTAATGTTCATCTCTTTCTTTAACAGCTTAGCGTCACCTTCTTTCATTTAGTCCTTTCCCTCTTCCCTCCCAAACCATGTAATCGTCTCTACTTCAAGTAAAAGTTTCATAACCATTTTATAACTACTTCTTTATAGTTGTTATCAATAAGGCACGAGTGGAAGGAGATAAAGGGGAGAGAAACTAAAAGAGGGGGTTAGAGGTCCTCCAATAACTGAGAAACAGCAAGCATCTGCAAGATTCTTCTTTTATGAGGAAACTAGGCAGGATTAGCCCTCAAGACTGAACATCACGAACCCAGTGGTCTAGTGAAGTTTTCCTCCAGTTTTTATGGATGGAATGGGAAGATGGTCTCCCCTTAGAGGCTAAGTTCTCCCCTGTGAAAGGAGACCATCTACCAAATTGTTAAAATATTGCTCAGAACCATCCCAGAATCTCTCTGGCCTATGCCCCTCCCAGAATTAAAATGTGCCCACTGCTTTTTATGGGTTGCTGGTTTGCATCAGGAGAGGGGAAGGAGTGAGTAATAGTGTTCATCTTCCAGGGCCCCATCAGGTGATCCTCTCTTTTTCTCATGGGTCCACGATAGTCTATGGAATTCCATCCAGCCAAACAGTACATGAAAACCACCTCTTGATCAGGGACTCCCCTAATCTTGGCACCAGGGATATTGGTCAGTTTTATGCATCATCACCATCCTAAGTCCCTCTAATAACAAATTTTCATCCAGTCAAGAAAAATTTACTCACAACTGTCAGGCACTCTCAACACTTGGGATTCCATGACAAACACCCCACAGAGAACACTTGCCTTCTTGGAACTTACAAATCAGGAGCAAACTCCAAAATTACACCTATTTTACAGAGTTAGAAAGCTTCAGTTTGCTCATATAATCTATCAAATCATATCCCGACCACAAAAGTAGGTGATTAAACTGTCCTAAGAGATGAGAAAATGTGAAAAATCACTAGATGACAATATCTATAGATGAAGAAAATAAAGCTGTTAAAGTTTTTTTTTCTTCTTTCTATTTATAATTGAAGGACTAGGACTGCAGCCCAAAACAATGAGCCGAGTTCACCTCTTTCCTGGCTGCCTGGATCAGCTCACACTAACTCAGATTGAGTGGCACTCACCTTGAGGCTCCCAACACATCTGTATTCCAGTTTTCTTCCTCACTTTACCTTAGCAAATCCTGAGCAATTCCTTATCTCTACTCTCCTCCCTCTATCTTAGTCTTCTAGATGGCTTTGTCTTTATAATTTTTTTAAAAGTGAAATAAGTCATCTAAGGGGACAGTAAATTGTTATCTCATAAAGCACTCCTATTTTCTCAGCCTTTCCTTTCACCCCCATGTGCATAGGGACAGAACAATTCATGATTTAAAGAACTCACTGCTCAGACTTCCTGGATCAAAATTCTCTCTAAAGACCTTCCTACTCTTCTTACTTAAAAACTCTGCCCTTGATATTTTCAGGCAATATATCTATGATTAAGCACAAGTAGCAGATATTCCTTTATAGATAGGTCATGCTTTCCAATTTATATTTTCTTACACATAATTTTTTTCAACAACTCTCTAAAGTAGACAGGACATTGATCATTGCCCTCATTTTACTCTGGAGGAAGTGAAGGGATAAGGATTTACTCCTTAAAATTTGTCAACTGTGGAAGGTGGTCTTTTAATTGATGTTGATAGAAGCAGGACAGTTAGGAAATGGAGATCCCCAGCTATGAGGGGTTACAGAAGTGCTTTCTTCACTGGGCTCCACTCACGTACTTGTTTAGCTGCTGGTAGTAGATGGGTTTGCCTGGTACAACAAAGGTGTGCTCCAAAACAAGAATAGAAAGTACTATTTCAGTTCAACAAAAGCAGAGTCTGGGAGAGAGAACCCAAGGGGCTTACATGGATCCTGGCAGGTGGAAAACAACCAGAGGGGAAAAGGACGGGAGGAGAGCAGGAGGGGGAGGAGAATTAGCAACAGAGAAGGGAAAATGTGTGAAATAATTCACCCCAACTTTGTCTTTATGAAAATTTAATATATGAAAATTCCTCCTTGAAAATGAGATAAATAAAGAAGTAATTATTTGCATTACAAATTATCTCTCCACTTCAAAAGAGTATTTACCACAGGTGTGATTCTTTGATGTGAGACTTTAGAAAGGAATATGACTTGGGGGAGGTGGGAGATTTAAATACTAAAATTCTGATTATAATGTAATAGGAAATAATCCTGTCAGAAAGGGGGAGACCTCTGAAGGAGGTGGATGTATGGGGAGCTCTTGGCAGAGCTCAGGTTTTTAAAGGAAATGAACAAAAGACAGAGCAAGGGAATTTAGATAAACTGGAACACAAAAGATTGTCATGAACCTTCAGAAACAGAATAAAGGAGGCTAAAGTCAGAAATAAACCTAGCTTTCCAAAAGTGCTAACGGCTGTTTTAAGAACCCTAAAAGCTTTGCTTGCGGTAAGGAGGAGCCCACACTTGGAGCGACTTGCTCTTTGAGTAAGTAAGGTGGTCCAATGTTAACAAGTTAAGTACTTCTTACTTTTTCCTATTGTTTATTTTGCTTCTGTCTTCTCCAACATGCAAAAAGATGGAGAAAATTGTATTTCTCTTAGAGGGTGTGGAAGGAATATATTAATATTCACCCACTTGAGCATACCCACTTGGGACATTCCCAGCGTCTGGGTATCAAAGACAGGGGAAGACTTGGAAGCCCTGGAGCCAAAATTGGGGAGAAAGGTGGTGAGGAAAAGATATAGGAGAGAGACAAAGCCCCTCCTCCCCCTCCCACTCTGCTCAGATTTTGGGTAAATTCCACTAAAATTTATTACTTGCTTAGTGTGAATGGATTTCTTAAGGAAATAAAATATGGACTCAGCTTGACTTTCTATGGAATGTGGGGAAAATAGAAAGCAACTCTTAGAGGCAGGAGCCAGAGGAAAGGGACTCCAGGATATATCACCTTTAATTTTGAAAGGAAGGTCAAGTGAGAATTAAAGTCCCACATAGGTGAGAGTGTAAGAAAACATAGAACCTCTCTAACTGGATTTAGGTTTCTAGAGGTAGAGGAATTGAATGGCAGGAAATTGGAATAATGTGCAATGCAGAGAGGTTCTCAGAGCCTCTATTAGTAATCCATTGGGATTACAGAAAATGGGAGAAGTGCCTGAAGACTGAAGGCTTTTCCTAAAGGGGAACAGATTAGATCTACCAGCTATGGGTCAATAAACCCTGACATCCATTCTGCTGCAGATGATCAGTCTAAGGCTAAGCCAATCCTGGTTTTCTTTTTTCTTTTCTTTTTCTTTCTTTCTTTTTAAATATACTTTTATTGATTTCAGAGAGGAAGGGGGAGAGAGAAAGAGATACAAACATCAATGACGAGAGAGAATCATTGGTCAGCTAACTCCTTCATGCCCCCTGCAACCCGGGTATATACCCTAACCGGGAATTGAACCGTGACCTCCTGGTTCATAGGTCAACACTCAACCACTGAGCCACACTGACCTGGCTAATCCTGGTTTTCCATTCCCCTTGCCAGGATGGATTTTGCAGTGCTATAGTGTCTTAATCCTGGTTAATAGGACACAAGGGGCAATCTGCCGGGGGAACAGGCAGAGAAATGACAGGAGGAGAAGACTGGTTCTGCTGCTGCTGTTGGCCATTTTGGTATCAGATAGAACTCTTGGAACTGCTCCATATTACCTTGTACTTATAGAGGTGGCGGTGGGGAGGCAGCCTGAGAGCAAAGCCAGTATTGTGAACTTAGTAGAGAGGTGAGCTGAATCCATGAGGGCATTGCTGAACCACTGCTCTGCCAGCCTGAAGCTCATACTTCCAAAGACTTCTTTATAAGTGACTAGAGGCCCAGTGCATGAAGTTTGTGCACTGGGGGGGTTGTCCCTCAGCTCAGCCTGCACCCTCTCTAATCTGGGACCCCTCAGGGGATGTCCGACTGCCGGTTTAGGCCTGATCCCGGCAGTCGGACATCCCTCTCACAATCAGGGACTGCTGGCTCCCAACTGCTCGCTTGCCTGCCTGCCTGACCACCCCTACCCGCTTCTGCCTGCCAGCCTGATCACCCCCAAACCACTCCCCTGCCAGCCTGATCGCTGCATAACTGCTCCCCTGCCGGCCCGATTGCCCCTAACTGCCCTCCCCTGCAGGCCTGGTCACCCCCAACTGCCCTCCCCTGCAAGCCTGGTCGCCCCTAACTGCCCTCCCCTGCCGGCCATCTTGTGGCTGTGGGTGCGACCATCTTTGAGGGCAGGGCAGTCAATTAGCATATTTCCTCCTTATTGGCTGTGGGCACTGCCATCTTTGCGATGGCATGAGGGTCAATTAGCATATTAGATAGGATAATAATAAACTTCCTCAAAATGTAAGGCAAGTTGAGCCAGGGTTTTCTAATATTTGGGCCAAAGAAATCCTAACAGATACACTGGGATATATTGAATTAAAAAACCAAACAGTTCACAAATATTTTCATAGTGTCCCTGATATGAAAATAACTTGCAGGCCAGATAATAATACCTGGAAGAATATTTGTGGCTGGCTGTGCTAACCTGTGCAAGTCCTACACATATTGTCTGACTGTTAGGATATAAGCCTTAATGTTTTATCAAAAACATGACAACGTTCCATTTGAAGATAATTTAAATCTCAGGAAAGTCTAATACAGAAGATAGAATTAAAATTCAAAATGACTTCACAGGCTGGAATGCTAAGATAAAACCAATAAGTCAAACAGGTGACAAATATGGGATCCAGCCCAGATCCCAAACATCTACTCTAGAAGTTCAAGATGGGTGACACTTGGCTTAGTAGAATTTTAATGGGAAACACCTGGGAGCTTTAGAGCATGGATAGTGGATGCTATTGTCTGCTTCTTAGATTCCTCCTTCAGAACTTAAGCAATAATACTCTCAGCTTGGGAGTGTATTGGTGGCCATTCTGCAGCAGACAGCTATATACCTTGTGAAAAATAGTTCCCAGTGTGCTACTGGTTATTGGTAGAAATAGAATGCCTGACCATGAGATACCAAATATCCATGCAGCCAGAATTACTCATCATCGGTTTTGTCAGATCCCCAACAACAATCATAAGATAAAAAGTTGTACATCTGGAATCAGGCCTGAGCAGAACTAGACAGCACAAATGAGCTGCACAGTAGGTGACCCAGACTTCTGTGTCATCCACCATTGTTGAACCGATACCTCATCCTTACTTAGCTCATACTTATGGGCATGTGGAGTAAGGGGAAAAGCTGAGGTTGGTTTATGGATAGTGGGTAGTAGTGAATGACTTGGCCAGTAGACTCTGCAGAACATAAGAAACAGAATGTCTTAGCTGTTTGATGTCATCCAACTTCTATCAGTGCTGGCACAGCAGGCACATTAATGGATGAGCAGATGAGACATGGAGTCACCATCCTCGCAGGGCTAATTGAACTTGATCCTCAGGAGAAGGTAGTTCTGCTCCTGGAGTAATGGAGACAGAAAAGAATACTCCTTTGCCCGATTTTGATGGTAACAGACAAGCACAGCAACCATGGCCTGAGAAAGGGTGGCAAGAATGGAGGCTATGCATGGCCCCAAAACATGGGCTCCCACTTGATAAGTCTGATATAATCACTGCCACTGCTGAATACCCAGCCTGCCAGCAGCAGACACCAGCACTGAGCTCCCAATAGAGCTCCAACTCTTGTTTTAATATTACAAGTATTAGCTGTATTTTTTAATTTAAATTTTATTTTTCAATTACAGTTTATGTTCAATATTATTTTGTATTAGTTTCAGGTGTACAGCATAGTGGTTAGACAATCATATACTTTACAAAGTGTTCCCTGTGATATTTCCAGTACTCACCTGGCACCATACATAGTTATTACAACATTATTGACTATATTCCCTATGCTGCTGTTTGCATCCCTGTGACTATTTTGTAACTGCCAATTTGTTCTTCTTAATCCCTTCACCTTTTTCACCCAGTCCCCCAACCCTCTTCCCCTCTGGCAACCATCCATCTGTTTTCTGTAGCTATGAGCCTGTTTCTATTTTGTTTGTTTGTTTATTTTGTTCCTTAGATTCCACATATAAGTGAAATCATATGGTATTTGTCTTTCTCTGATTTATTTCATTTCACATAATACCCTCTAGGTCCATCCATGCTGTCACAAATGGTAAGATTTCATTCTTCTTTATTGACTCCAACTCTTGAAGACACCAATGAGCTTCTTAATGTACAAATTTATTACAATGGACCCTTCCATCTTGTGATTTGTCTTGATAGGAATTGACTGGAATTGATATATATTCTAGCATGACTTATTTTTCCTACTCATACAACTTCAGCCAGACAGTGCTTATGTAACGTTTGATTCATTGGAATAGAATACTGCCAAATATTGCATCAGACCTGGGTAATTACTTATATCAATGGAGGTATGGCTGTGTGCACATGACCATGGGATCCACTGCTTCTATGACATATTACTAGCCTAATGGAATGTGCAACAGCTTGTTGGATGCACAATTGAGACATCAGCTTGGAGATACCTTCTGATGATTCTGAACCAGCCTTTAGACACAGTATACACTCTAAATCAAAGCCCACTATACGTTGCTGACCCAACCAGTAGAATACATGAATCTGGGAAACAATAAGTGGAAGTAGAAGTGCCTCTGACTCACTTGAGGAATTTTGTACTTCTTGTCCCTGCAATTCTAGACTCTGCAGATTTAGAGATTCTTGTTCTTTTTTAAAAATAACTTTATTGAGGCATACTTTACATAGCATATAATTCACCTACTTCAAATGTATAATTCAATGATTTTTAGTAAGCTTACCCAGTTGTATAACCATCACAACAAATCAGTTTTAAAACATTTGTATCATCTCAATAAGATCCGTACTCCCATTTATAGTTAGTCCCCTTTCCCACCCCCTACCCCAGAAAACCACTAATCTACTTTCTGTCTCTACAAATTTGCCTTTTCTGGACATCTTATCTAACTGGAACCATACAATATGTAGTCTCTTGTGGCTTGCTTCTTTCACTTAGTGCAATGTTTCCAACATTTGTCCATGTTACAGCATCTATCTCTGGTTTGTTACTTTTCATTGTTAAATAGTATTTTGTTGTGTTGATACACCATATTTTGTCCACCCATTCACCAATTGATAGATATTTGGGGTATTCCCAACTTTTCACTATTATGAATAGTACTGCAAAGAATATTAGAGTGCAAGTGTTTGGATATTTGTTTTCATGTCTCTTGGGTAGATGCCCAGGAGCAGGATCACTGGCTAATACGGTACATTTACATTTAACTTTTTGAGACTGCCAAACCATTTTCCAAAGTGACTGAATCATTTTACATTCCCATCAACAATGTATGAGGATTCTCATTCCTGTGCATTCTCTCTACATTTGTTATTGTCAGTCTCTAGTGACAAATGATGTTGCACATTTTTTAAAAATGTGTTTATAAGTAATTTTTATATCTTTTTAATAAAAGGTTTATTAAAATACTCTGCCAATTTTGGAGGATTGTTTGTCTTATTATTGAGTTATAAGAGTTCTTTGTGTATTCTGAATACACGTCCTCTATCAGAAATGTGTTTTTGCAAATATTTTGCAAGCCAATCTATTTCTAAATGGTGTCTTTGAATCAGAAGAAGTTAGGTATGTTGTTATGGAGTGGGGATAGGGAAGAATATATTTGGTACTGGGATAACCCATTGAGGTGTCAATTTTCATCCCCTTGTTTAATTTTGATGGTATATGGATAAATGCAGCAGCCATGGCCTGAGAAAGTCACCAGGTCCCAGCTAAACCACCATACCAGTAGAGTGCTAATCAGTAGGGAGAGGAATCTAGAATAGAAAATAGAGGACAATGATGACAATTACTTTGGCCTTGAGATTATAGTCCATCCCACCAACCTTCCAGAGGAAAAGAAGTCAACTAGATTCTTGATGAAGCTCTTTATAGAATTTTAATTTATGAAGAAAGTGGAGCCGAATGGCATAGAGGGTAAACTACAATGGTCTTCCATATATTCTGTGGTGTGCCACTCAGATCCCCCTTCAGGATTGAGGAATTTGTTCTCCCAGTTGCTTAGGAATGTTGATAGCTAAAAGCTTTCAACTGAAGAGAGCCTCCTTGCCTTTGTCACACCTCCTTCCCAGAGGTTTCCACTCATCCAATTACTGGCTGGGTCCATAAAGGCCTTGCCCCCTCCAGAACTCCCAGTTCGATGGCTGAGTTTTGTGTGTGACTGCACCATAGTTCAACTCCTCCCTCTGCTGAATCCTACTTCCTTCATGTATAGGTGTTGATCCCTAGAGCATGATTCCATTAAACTTATACATTAGGCATTTAAATCTCCTTCTTAGAGTTTCAATATGAGCCCCAAGAGTCTATGCAAATTGAGTTGGGTCATTAAAAACCAAATATTCCAATCATATGGAAAAGTGAGCCCATGGTACTCTGAACTGGTTAAACAAAATATAAGAAGATTGTATTCTCATATTATAAAAGAAACACTAACAATATGGCAGCATCCATAAGAAAGCAACCAAGATAGAGAGTGTGAGGAAATGTTACTTTAAGTAGAGACATAAGAATTGAAACCTTAGAGAACTGTTTTAATTCCACAAAGGTGGTCGTTGGGAAGATGGAATAGAGGTTTCCGTGCTAAAGGAAAGAATAAGGACCAAAATATGAATTTTATAAAAAAGCAGATTTTGGCTTAAAGGAGAGAGGAATTTTTTAAAGGAGACATGTCACATGTCTTGCAAAGAAGTGAGCCAGCTCCTTAATACAGCTGGGTGATCATGGGTTAGAGTTGTTAGAGAGAATTTCTGCAATAACTATGGGACCCGGCTAACATTTCTTTCAACTCTCAAATCCCATGATTATAAGTTGTGATAAACTGCAAGCTTTTTAAAAGGTCTTTAATATGGAATCTGCTCAAAGCATAATGCAAGACAATTACATCAGTTTTTCTCAAAGGGAAAACCAGTCTTCCACCTTAGTCAGTCTGGAGTGGTGCTACACGGGGTAGGAGAACTTCATGATATGCCCTCTTAACTTTGCTTAGCCCCAATGAGTTTGCTGTTGAATTCTATCCCCAGCTGCCTTTTAAGACACAGAGAAGCAACTAAGGATTGCTTTTACAGTTTTGACTTTTATAAGCATGTTTGTAGGTTTTCAGGACTCAGAAGATGATTTATATCCTCTAGAATTATTGTTAGCATGCCTTATTATAGTTTAGGAATCTGGACATCACTCATAAGAAAGCTGAGCTCCAGGAAGTTTACAGACTTGACTCAGTCCACTAGAGGGACTATATGCCAAGGCTGAAATCTAACCTCATATTTGAGTGCCATAGCTTTTGTACATTTCCCTAATTTGTCAAGTTCCAAGCTCTCTTCTTTCAGACCACTCTCACCACATTTTATCAATTGATTTGTGTGTCCCAAAAATATATGTTCAAGTCCTAACCCCTGGAACCTGAAATGTGACCTTATTTTGAAATAGTCTGTGCAGATGTAATCAAGTTAAGATGAGGTCATATTGGATTAAAGCAGTGGTTCTCAACCTTCCAAACGCCTCCACCCTTTAATACAGTTTCTCATGTTGTGGTGACCCCCAACCATAAAATTATTTTCGTTGCTACTTCATAACTGTAATTTTGCTACTGTTATGAATCGTAATGTAAATATCTGATATGCAGGATGTATTTTCATTGTTACAAATTGAACATAATTAAAGCATAGTGATTAATCACAAAACAATATGTAATTATATATTCAATATGTGTTTTCCCATGGTCTTAGGCGACCCCTGTGAAAGGGTCGTTCGACCCCCAGAGGGGTCACAACCCACAGGTTGAGAACCGCTGAATTAAAGTGACACTTCATGCAATGATTTATAAGACAGAAATTTGGATGCAGACACACAGAGAGAACACAGGTGAAGATGGAGGCAGAGTCTGGACTTACGCTGCACAGGCTAAGGAACACCAAGGATTGTCGGCAACCTCCAGAAGCTAGAAAGAGTCAAAGAAGTATTTTCGCCTACAATCTTCAGAGGAAGCATGGCCAAGCCAACACCGTGATTTTGCACTCCTAGCTTCCCCAAATGACAGAGGAGAAGTTTCTGTTGTTTTAAGCCACTCAGTTTGTGGTAGTTTGTGACAGCAGACCTAGGAAACTAGCGCAGTATACCCAATGGACTTTTCTAGGGCAAGAAGTGATGGAATAAGAGGAAAGGGTGTTAGGCTCAGACATCATGAGAAACGAAGATCAAGAGTCTTAAGGAATAGATGTGCTCTACTCCTCATTCCCTGGCCAGCACAGGAATTGAGGCCCCAAAATTGCCTTAAGCATCGAGTATCAGCATTGTCCTGGTTTGAAATCAGGCCATATTTGGGCACTTGGCTGTGTGAACAGGGAAAGGGTGCCCTGTTGGGACTATCCATTTGCCTAACAATATGATTACACATTCAGCCAAGTATCATTTAGGGAATAAAATATAAGAGAAAAATAAGATCTCATGTGGGAGGCTGAACAGACTGCACCTAATAACTTGAGACAATTAGAGAATTAGCAAAGAGAAAGGAAGGTGGGCTGTGAACCAGATAGGTATGATAGAAACAGCTGCTTGGGGGGAAAATAATACTAATGCTAATACTAATATCAATTATAATTATTATCTTTACATGTGTAAGTAGAGTTTGATGGTTGACATAGCACTTCTACTACATGATTTATCTAAATTTTATTATTATTATTTTTTTAATCCTCACCCAAGGAGTGAGAATATTTTTTTCCATTGACTTTTTCTTAGAGAAAGTGGAAGGGAGGGGGAAGAGGGAGGGGAGAGAAGGAAGAGAGAGAGAAGAGAAAGAGAGAAACATCATTGTGAAAGAGACACATTGATTGTTTGCCTTCCACATGCCACCCGACCAGGAGGTACGTGCCCTTGACTGGAAATTGAACCCACAACCCTCTGGTGCACAGGCCAACACTCTAGCCTGCCAGGGCCATCTAAATTGCAAATGGTTTAGTGAGGAAAGCCAGGCCTTCAGGTCTCCCATTTTACTAATGAGAAAGTTGAAGTTCACAGAGGTTAAAACACTTGCTCAAGGTCACTTGTCCATGCTAACACTAGAACTCTAGCCCTTGACTTATTTCTGAGGCTATACGGCTTCTCTACTTAAAACTGGTTTTTTTTGCTGTCCATTGTCTTTTTTATAAGGTGGTTCAGCACAGCACCCTCCTGGGGGCACATCCATCTTCAGAGGCCTACACCAGCTCTCCTCTCCTCCCAGTACCTAGCAGATTCTGCACAGAGCAGGGACTTGATGCACAATTAAGGTGACTGGGTGATTAATTGAGGTGAGGGTGGGTGGAGCAAGAAGTCCCAGATCTTGTGCTTGGACAGACTCCCAGGTTCTGCCTCTGCCAGTGTGTGATAAAGAGCTGAGCTGACACCAGCATCACCCTCAACTGAGTCTCTGTGTCAGGAGGTAGTCATGGAAACTCACTCCCTTCCTGATGAGGAGAGAATTAGGTAGAAAGGAGGCATCAAGTTAATTGCCTGTCATCCCCTCTCTGCTCTCTGTGTGTTGATTCAAATTAAGCTTTTTCAGTTTTCTGATGTCAGCAGAGACTAAAGGACCAAAGCATAGGCCTGGGAGTCAGGACCTCCAGGAAACAGCCAGTTCTGAGCGAATCCTTTAACCTTTTTACCTCTCTGCTTAGTTCTGACCCACACTTTCAGGAAAACAAATCTCTTTGCTTGACTTCTATTGATTTCAGATCCAAACTCTCAGAACTGCCTTAATATTAACCATCTATAATTCTACATTCATTCAAGTAGCCATTTCCCCTCTGGTAGAGAAAACAAGAAGTAACTGAAGTTGAATTCTGCATTTGTTGAAATTCACTGTAGCTCAGAAAGACCACTGTTAAGTAAGTCAGTGATGGTTGTTCTGTGATGTATGTTGCCCACATGGAGGGAAGTGGGAGGAAAGTTCTGGAAGTCTTTTGTGAGAGGTGTCACCACCAGCTCAGCTGACACCTGAGCAAAACTGGAGGAGGGCTCCAAAGATGAGGCCCTTTCCTTTCCTGTCCTGTCCCCAGGATTCCTTCTTTGTGGCCAGATGGGCTTGAGATTCCTTGCATGCTCCTTGCTTGTGTTATCTTTAGCTCTTCAGAGGTTTTCCTATGCCTGGAATACCCCTCTTACTTTTAATGATGTCTCAATCCTAACAATTCTTGTATGGGAAGCCATCTCAAGGCTGAGTATGAGATTTCCAAACACCATCAATTCCTTTTACTATAGACAACAAGTGGGTCACCACCATGCACATGAATTCTGCCCCCCCACACCTTACCTCCTGGACTACAAGCTTCTGGGGGCAAGGACTATATATATATATATACTTGTGGCCTGGTGCACGGATTCATGCACATTGAAAGGAAAACAATTAAAAGAAATATTTTAATGTTGCTATTTGCCCTTTCTCGGTAATGGATGCTGGTCACCGCCTGCAGGGCAATGGGCAGAGCGATTGGCCCTGCTCACATCCGCCTTGGCCTAGTACTGCCTGCTCACCTGCTCCACCATCCTGCCGTGGTCCCATCAGAGTCCCATTAGGGCCGGCAGCGCCTCCACTGCCGCCTGCTGCCGGCACCCCATTGCTGACGCTCGCCATGTTTCACGCTGCCCCCTGGTGGTCAGCGCACATCATAGTGAGTGGTTGAACTCTGGGTCGAACTCCCAGTAGAGGGGACAATTTGCATATTAGGCTTTTATTATATAGGATATTTTTATTGATTTCAGAGAGGAAGGGAGAGGGAGAGAGAGATAGAAACATCAATGATGAGAATCATTGATTGACTGCCTCTTGCATGCCCCCAAATGGGGAATTGAGCCCACAACCCAAGCATGTACCCTGACTGGGAATCAAACCATGACCTCCGGGTTCATAGGTCAACGCTCAACCACTGAGCCATGACGGCCTGGCAGGACTATTTCTTCTTCAATCATGTTTCCTAGCACCAAGTTTTGTACCTGGGACACAGAAGGCAATCAATCCACATTTGTGATTGATTTAATAAATGAATAAGGACTGGAGTTTTGGAGCATGGTGTCTTGGAAGAAGGAAATATTTACTTAAGGTCTCAAATTGATTGTTGGTTGTAATCTATTTGGATTTACATACTATTTGCATTTCACCCAAGTGGTATAGGCAGATATGAGGCTACATTTGGCCCCAGACTTGGTTTGCCCCAAGAACTCTGCTCTGCTTCATCAGGCCAACATCTCTCCTGGGATTTTTGGCCTTGTTGGCTCTGAAAGCAGTGAGCTCTGAGGTTAAGTTTGCTGGATTATGTAGGAACTGTAGCAGTAGAGGAGGTAGAATGCAGAATCCTAGGATGAAGAGGTTGAAGTGAGTGCTTAGGATTCCCCAGGAGGCTCTTCCTAGATGAGAAGGAAATTCTGGGGAGGCAATGTTGTCTCCTAATTGCCACTGTCTAGGGAAAAAGTTCCTCTCAGTTTACAGTGGAGGTGACAATATGACTTCCTTCTTCTACCTGTATGGCATTCGTAGTTTTTATAGGGCTCCTGGGGAAGACCACTGAACTAGGATTCAGCAGATTTGAGTGTTTTCCATTAACCAACATGGGACAACAGTTTTAGGCCTCAATTTCTTTTTCTGTAAATGAAGGACAGGGTGAAAGCAAATGTTCTCTAAGGACTGTCCCATGATTTTATAAAACTGGATTATGGCCCAGCTGGCATGGCTCAGTGGTTGAGCATCGACCTATGAACCAGGAGGTCAGGGTTCAATTTCCAGTCAGGGCAGAGGCCTGGGTTTCAGGCTCGATCCCCAGTAAGGGGCATGCAGAAGGCAGCTGATCAGTGATTCCCTCTCATCATCTTCTCCCTAGGAAATCAATAAAAACATATTTTTAAAAAAAGATTATGGATTTCCCCACTGACTGTTTCAGAACTTGGCACGAGAGAGAGAGTAATCCCTTGGGCCGTGTTCTCAGGAAAGCCTAGAGGTGGAGGCAGATGGAATAAAGCGAGGCTCTCCCAGGGATCTTGTTCCATCTTTTTCTTGCCACCTGTTTCTTCCCATCCCTTTATCTCTATGGTGGGAGGAAGTGGTTAATTGTATGGGCTCAGGAATTGGATAGAAATATATTCGAATCCCAGCTCTGTCACTTACTGTGTGTGACTTGGGGCAAATTTCTTAACTTTCCTCTGCCTCAGTCTGCAGATGGAGTTTATCTTGCTAAGGTTATCACTAGGGTTGTATGACTTGATGCAGAGAGAGGATATAAATATTTGCTATAATTCCTCACAAATCTATTAATATTAATGCTGTTTATGTTTCTATCCTAGAACTCTGATTTTGACATGGAATTCTGTGATCTTCTACCCCATTGTCCAACCTATTTGCTGTTGATTTTATGTGGAAAAACTTAGGAATCATGTACTTTTATTTCTTCAGATATTTAATTGTTTCAGTCCCCAGTTTTGCTTGCACCATAAACCGGAGTTAAATGGCACAAGGTACAAGAACTAGCACAAGTCAGAATTGCTTACTGAGTTACAATATACACATTGTTATAGAGAATAAAATTTAAAAATGCTGGCATTAAAAGCATTTAGGAGTAACAGGTAACTGACTCACTAAATATTTCCTTCTGCTGAATTGTACACTTAAGGGCTAGAGGAAAGGGGAAAGGGAAGCCTTGGAGCCCTTGTAAATTTCTGGTGCACTTTAAAGTTTAACAGCATTGCAGCAGGTATGTCATGCCTATGCACTAATACTAACAGTAAATTTTTTGAGGTTTGGGATAACATTTCATAAATTATCTACAAATTATATGTTAATTCTGTAATCAATAATAGCTTCTGAAGGTGAGAAGGTAAATGATGAGAATATTCAAGTTCCTTCTAAATGCAATTTTGAATGACATTTACACATTATTTCTATACTAGAGGCCCGGTGCACGAAATTTGTGCACTGGGGGTGGGGGGTGCGTTCCCTCAGTCCGGCCTGCACCCTCTCACAGTCTGGGAGCCCTCGGAGGATGTCCAACTGATGGCTTAGGCCTGCTCCCTGTGAGAAGTCAGACATCCTTAGTGCTGCAACAGAGGCGGGAGAGGCTCCTGCCACCGCCGTTGCACTCGCCAGTCGTGAGCCCAGTTTCTGGCTGAGCAATGCTCACCCTGTGGGAGCACACTGACCACCAGGGGGCAGCTCTTGCGCTGAGCATCTGCCCCCTGGTGGTCAATGCACATCAGAGCGACTGGTCGTTCTGCCATTCGGTTGATGCGTATTAGCCTTTTATTATATAGGATACCTTTAATCTCAGTTGTTGGAATGGTGATGTTTAGGATCTGTGCTAGGGCTTTACAAACACTTTCCATGTGATGGTTTTGGACAGCTTCCCTGCCTGGTGCTTCAGTTCCGAGGTTCTCCGTGGTCTAGGCGAGTCCCTACCTTCTTCTACAAGTAAATGGGCAAACACAGGAGCAGGTGGCAAACTCCTTGAGGACAGGATCTGTATTATTCATTGTCATATATGCAGAACCTGGGAGGTAACAGGCACTTTGCAGACACTTAATACTTAATGAGTTTTAGAGTCTGAAAGTACTGGGTCTCTGTTACACAGGAGATGGAGATGCCTGGGGAGGAAAACCTTGTAGCATTATGAAAAGCATATCTAAGGCATGTTCTGAACCACAAGGTTCAAGAACAATACTACAATGGGATTGTCATTCCTTTTTCACTTAACACCCCCATCTTGAATTACTCTGGTGTTGAGACTCTTTGAGTGTAAGGGGATGGAATCAAAGGATCTCATAGCTAGAGCTAAAATATAGGGGTAGCGAGGTTTGAAATGAAGCTTAGGTCCCAATGTGGGACAATGTATCTTTCAGGGTGAGTGATGTCTCTACAGATCCCATAAAGAGGTAGCAGCATTGGCCTTGCCATTATATTTCAGGATACAATGAATGAAAGGAATAACCAAAAAGGAGTGGGCTCATATCAGTACAAGGTTAGCCTGACAGTGAATTAGAGGTTTGAAGGAAGAAAGGCTGTCTGTTCTGCAAGATGGCTCACTGGCTGACATTTCAAGGACTCCTGGCAAGTTGAGAATTATGAGATCTGTTCATTTTTCCTTCACTGTAATGGATCATGCCTCTGATGATAATTATGTGTATGCATAGAGTCACGTTTTATCAGCTTCTTTCTGAATTATTGCTTATCACTCAGGGGCCTTCCAACCATTTGAAGATTACCAAGATGAAGTCAGATTTTAGCTGGGGAGGTAGACCATTCTGTTTTGCAGGAAGCAGTTGATTGCATGTGCCACTCAGAGACATCCTGGCTCCAGCAATCTTCTTCCTATTACATGCCAGAGGTCATGGCAGAGTCTTTAGGAGCAGGCCCTGGCCAGTGGCCCAATGGCATGGCAGCTAAAGGTGGACATAGGAGGTGTTCTCTCCTTTCCTTCAACAAGACAGGATCTTGAGGAAGGCTTTACGGAACTCAATGTTGAAGGTGGTATAGATCACAGGGTTGAGGGCGCTGTTCACGTAGCCCAGCCATGTTGTGGCTCTGTAAAGCCCTGGAGACACGTGGCATGCTGGGCAGTGGGTATTAAGGACGTGGGTCAAAAAGAAGGGCAGCCAGCAGACAATGAAGGTCCCTAGGTCGCAAAGGGAGAGAAAAACTGGGTAACAGGTTTTCGTACTTGTTTTGTTATAACATGAAAATGACTCATGCTTGTTTCCTTTATGCCAGTTACTATGCAGGAAGTTTTACATACCCATTTAATTCTTAAACCAACCCTGTGAAGTAGGTGTGATTAGCCACTTTTTCTTTTTTTTTGATGAGAAAACATCAAAATATCTTTGATTCATCTTAGGCCTTTGTTCCTAAATCAATTTTCTAGTTTGATTTTTAGGTAGTTCTTTCTACTTGTTAATTTAAACCAAATATTTATTTAATGTCTATCCATCAAGACTTGATGTTAGGCACTGACAGGAAAGAAGACCCTAAAGACACAATTGACACAATTCCTGCTGTTGAGGAGATTACATCTAGGGGTTCTCATAAAGTCCCTGAGGTATGAGGAGGCGTGGTTTGTCAGTGATAAGAGGATGAATTACTTCCACTCTATATGGTACCTGTGATTTCTCAATTTTTTTAATTTAAATAAATTAATATTTATTTAATAAGTTATTTTTTTTACTATAAAAACTAGCTCTGATTTTATATATTATGGAAAATTTGGTAAATACAGAAAAGTAGAAAGAAGAAAAATACCCACCACGCAAAGTCAATCACTTTTGACATCTTGGTGAATTAATTTTCAGGTTTTTTTTCTCTCTGTATTTCATATCATCTAGATTTTATCATACCATATGACCATCGTTTTTTGCATCCCTATTTTTTTTACTTAATATTTTAGAGTAAGCATTTGTTAAATATCTGGTAAATACCACACACTTTTACTTAATCATTATCTTACTTATTATTTAATTTATCCATTATTGTAAGTCCATGTGATAGACAACAAACACAATGGATAAGCGCAGCCTGATAAGGTGACCTGCTGAGTTTCATATTTCATAAATTTTGGTCTAGGTCTTGCAATTTCCACCAGTTAACATTTATACACAAACCCCTTTCAGTCATATGATAAACATTTATAAATATAACCATCATTGGATTTCCAGTTCTGTCAACTGTGGTTACCTTAACCCTCTGCCAGCTGCACTAAACTCAGCCTAACCCAACTCAACCTAACTCAGCTCAGCTCAACCTTTTCCAAACTCACCAAGCACAATGACCAGCATCTGGGTTGCCTTCTTCTCCCGAAGTGGCACTCCCCGAGGTTGCAAGGGCCCCAGTTTCAGGGATGTTGACAACCTGCCGTTACTGAGTTTTCGAACCTCTAAGCTGAGCTTGGGTGCCATGGTGGGGCTGAGGGAGTTTCGAGTGCTTGCATCCTTTTTCAACTCTCCTTCTCCTTCATGGAAGCCTGGTGGCCCGAAGGCTGTATCTTGGCAGATGCTATAGTAGCGCCTCAGCCCCATGTGTGCCCGGCCAGGGGAGAGGGGCTGCAGGTGTGACAAGAGAGGGTCTTGACATTTCTGGGGATATTGCTTATCTTCTGAATGTCCCTGAAAGAAAAAGAGGAGGCAACGAAGGAAGGGGAATCCATCGTTGTGTAAAACCTGCAGAGGTTAGGCTTATATGCATGCATACAAGTCCTTTGGTTGATCTCTCCTCCTTACCCACCCCCCTCCCCTGCCTTTCCTCTGAGGTTTGATGGTCTGATAGATGCTTTTCTGTCTCTGGATCTGCTTTTGTTCATTAGTTTATGTTGTTCATTATATTCCTCAAATGAGTGAGATCGTGTGATATTTATCTTTCTCTGACTGGCTTGTTTCATTTAGCATAATGCTCTCCAGTTCCATCCATACTGTTGCAATGGTATGGATGGAACTGGAGAGCATTATGGGTGTGAGGGCATGAGTGGGGGGGTAGGGGGACAATGGGGGGATAATGACACATATGTAATACTTTAATCAATAAAGAAAAATGAAAAAAAGAAAAAATGTATCATCCGATAATCAATTTATGATGCAAATATTGCTAATATATCTTTTCCCCACACATTTTCATGATCTGATCAATGATAGTGCAATAATTTTTTTCCCTTTGATTTATAAAGGCCAGGCATTGACAGGCTATATAGCCCGCAGGTCAAATTTGGCCCGCTACTTGTTTTGGTGAATAAAAATTTATTGGAACACACACACACACACACACACACACACAGACACACACAGACACACACAAAACCTGCAGAGGGAGCATCTGAGAGTGATTGGACCATGGAAAGTTAAGGTAAGTAAAATCTGCTTTTGACTCTACACTTAAAAGTACCTGCCACATGTACAACATGTGAGAATCACAGTCATCCCTGGAGGGGGAGAGCATAGGATTATAGCCTGGCCTTTTTACGTTAGAATGGCTAGGATATACAGAGGAACATGTTAACTGACACCACTGGGATGTAAGCAACAAAATCTGAACAAACTACTCAGTTTCTTCAACAAATAAATTGCAATGATGACAACAATAACATTTACCAGTTGCAAAATATGGATCTTACTTGAATTTTGATTCAAAAAAACCAACTATAAAAAATTTATGAGACAATTGAGAAAAATTTGCATATTGGATACCTATATATATAAAAGGCTAATATGCTAAGTGTCCGACCGTCCAACCTGTCCCCATGATGTGCACTGGCCACCAGGGGACAGATGCTCAACGTAGGAGCTGTCGTGATGCGCACTGGCCATGTACAGAGAAACGGCACCACAGACCTGACGCCGACAAAGTAACACTCGGCTTCCCCTAAGTGGGACACAGGCCCCACCACCACCCTAGAGTGACAGCCCACCAAATCGCAGCCAACACTGCCGAGACCCCATGGCACAAAATATTTTTAGAGAGTCTTACAAAGTATTTTGAAATGCTATGACATTTGGAATTTGCTTCATAACAATCCAATGAGTTTATGTGAATGTAAGTGGGGGTATAGATGAAATAAGATTGGCCATGAGCCCAGCCTGGAAACAGTGGCTGTGGGCACCAGGTAATGACGTCACATAGTAATGCCTGGCTTCCTCTCCCTAGCAACAGGCCATTTAACAATAAACGGCACCACGGACCTGTCACCCACAAAGCAATGCTCGGCTTCCCTAAAGTGGACACAGGCCCTGCAATCATGCTGGAGCGACACCCTACCAAATCGCAGCCGATGCTGCCGAGATTCCATGGCGCAAAATGTGGCCCACAGCCCAGCCCAGCCAGGAAACGGTGGCTGTGGGCATCAGGTAATGATGTCAGGTAGCAATGCCTGGCTTCCTCTCTCTAGTGATTAGTCTCTTTGGAGTTTCTTCAGCCCAGGAACATGACTTGCTTTATAGCTAGGTGGAAACATTTTACACTTTAACCAAATGTCTGTGAAGCGTTTTCCAGTGCCTCATCTCATTTGATCCTCACAGAAGTCCTGGAGTAGGTAGATAGGAGACTCGGTGGAATCCTATTTTCTTTCCAAGAGTCTTTGGCTCCAGTCACTGGGATCTCACCCAATAGCCATATGCTTTTTGAGTGTCATTTGCTGATTCTTATTCTGAAGCTCAAATCAGGCAGGATCTCATATCAGTTCTATATTGTAGATACAAGTGTGGGATTGGGCTAGATTCTATTTTGGAATGGAAGTGGAATCAAGTCAAGCCAGGATCTTTGAGAAAATATCTCTTATTCTTTTCCTGTAATTAAAGGTGTGGTTTACTTACCATTTTCCCTGTGGCATCTGATGGAAATCTGGCCCTTAGTGAAAATTGCCGAATGGGGTGCAGCCGAAGACAGGAAGACTAGGGTAGGTTGAAGGAGAAATAGTTGTAGGTTAAGCTCTACACAGTTGAACCATAAAGATGACAATGGTTTAAACACAGTATGTTCGTATTCTCATCCTCCAGCACCGCCCTCCTATTTCATGAGGATTAATATTCTTGTTCTACTCAAGCCTTGGGACTTCAACTTTGAGAGTTTGACCCTCACTCAGATTGATCTAGACATCCAAATGCCTTAAAGATCAAATTCAGTTCTTACTCTGTCTCTGAACCTCTTTCCTAAGCATATTGATCTCTTTCTTCTCATAACTTCAAAGGCATTCAATATCTGAGGGCTCAATTGTCTTCACTTAACATTTGGCAAACATCTCACTCACTTTTGGGCTGCTCATTAACTTTGGGTGGAGGTGTGCTTATCTGCTTGTTTAGAGTCCAAGCTCCATGAAGGCAGAGGCTGTATAATGTTCCTGCCGTCCCTTCCCTGTAAGATTTCAAGTGTTTGGTATGTCTCCATTCATGCTTTAAGTACATTGTGGGTAAACTACTATGACACTGGGCACTGGGATAAGCAGAACTTAAAACCCCAGAAATTGGAAGATCAGTGTTGAGGCAACAATCTTCCTTGTCAGAGTCTAACAAGATCCCAAAAATGCATCATCAGCATCACAGTGTACCAGCTTGTCAATGCCTGGATACAGGGACTGACATAGTAAAGAAAGGAGACTTTGATGGACCCCAATAATTTTTGGAATGAGTGATCTGGCCAGAAAGTTCGTCTCGGGAACCTTCTAGCAGTGCATAATGCAACTGTCACACTAAAACTTTGAACCCTGTGTGACATCCGAACTTCTGGCCATTTGGGGACAATGAAAGACTTTGAAGGGAAGCAGAACATGTTTAGAAACTATCCTATCATCTTCCCAAGTAAGATGTGCTCTAGGAAAGACTATCAGTGAACTTTTTGGATTGAATTTACTATCTCTAAAGCAGAGCCAAGACCAGCAGATTAGAAGGTGGGGGTCAGATGTGTGTCTCCAAAGTGGCAGTTCAGGCAAAAACATTCACTGCTGGACACAGGCTGGGAGGCCACGGAGTCGGGTGCTGTCTTCCCTCTGCCCCTCCCACATGCTTACGTGTTGGGGGAAGCTGGGCCTGACACTGATGCACTGACTGTTCTGTCGAGTGAGAATCCGCTTCCGTCTCCTCTGTCTCAGTACCACATAGATCCTCGCATAGACGAGGACAGTCACTCCGAAGGGCAGATAGAAGGACACCACTGAAGAGTAGATGACAAAATCAGGGTTGGAGATGGAGCAGACACTGGGGTCTCCTGTGACAGAAAAGGAGAAAGCAAAGCAGTTTGCTAAATATGAGACCTCAATGGGGAGCACAAAATATGGCCCAAACCACACGTGGTATCTGCACCCTTTGATCTACACGGAGCTTGGAGGAGCAGGGATTCCCGGTCCCACCTACACCCTCACGGTGCCCCAGTTCACATGCTGCCTCATCCGGGAGGCTTACTTGAGTTTCTTATTCAGAAGCAACTCTGTCTTCCTTTGTGCCTCACAACTCTTTACTTTTGCCTGTTTTGTGTAGTTAGCACATAGGTCCTGATTGCTATGTTGTCAGCTCACTGAGGGTAGGAGGTCTCATGTAGCTTTGTGTTGCTCACAGTTCACTTAAAAAAATCAATGATTACATGCCAGACACTGGGACTGTGAAGAGGCATGACACCGCATCTGCCCTTGAAGGAGCTCACAGCCAGTGGTCGGCAAACTCATTAGTCAACAGAGCCAAATATCAACAGTACAACGATTAAAATTTCTTTTGAGAGCCAAATTTTTTGAACTTAAACTATATAGGTAGGTACATTGTTATTAACTTAATTAGGGTACTCCTAAGGCTTAGGAAGAGCCACATTCAAGGGGCCAAAGAGCCGCACGTGGCTCACGAGCCGCAGTTTGCTGACCATGGGTCTAGAGTCTAGACAGACAGATGATCCCTTCCATATGCTGTGCTAAGTGCCATGGAGGAATGCAGCCTGGGAGGCTGGGGCGAGTGTCACTGAGCAATGAGCCAGGGGCTTGCGGGAGGGATGCAGCCCCAGGAAGGGGCCTGCGGAGTGGAGGCCTGAAAGGATTGCTGAATGCACTGAATGGAGGAAGCCTTCTTTGCTGAGAATGCCAGGTCTCCATTTTGAATCCAGGATATGGGGCAGGTGGTGGCTGAATATGAGACAGGCATTTGATTTTTCAAGGAATTCCAGCCACGGCCAGCAGTGAGATGGGAAGAGGACCAGTAAGGATATTGTCATTGTGGACAATGTGAATTGAGGAGGGTCCTTGTCTCTGTTCTATGTTCGGGAATGCTCCTGCCACTCCTCCTGGGAGGGCCTTGTAGCTCTGCCTTCATCACTAGCAGATGTTGTGATTCTTCCAATGCCCAGAAGAGGGCCTGGAGCTTGCCCCTCTTGAAAGAGAAATGGAAAGCAAACTAATACCTTGCAGGTGATATGCCAACGGCTTTATCCACATTATCTTACCTAATCGTTATGGAAACATTATGTGACACAGGTGCTATTACTGACTTTATTCTCAGATGAGTAGACTAGGGCTCAGAGAGGTTTAGTAAGTGACCCAACATCACACAGCTTGAAAGGGGTGGAGCCTGGATACATTCCTCTAGCCACTCTGACCCCCAAACCAATCTTCTTTCTGTGATTTGGACACTCCACCTCCCTCTAAACCAGTGGGGTATGGCATATTTGTGCTTTGTTCAGCACTGTCAGCAACAGCTGTTGGTACACCTGGCCAGTCTTCATAAAGAGCTGGGCATTCTCCAACCCAAACCTGGTCTCAGAAGATATTTTTGAACTGAAAAGGGATGGGATCACTTGGAATAGAAATTTGGAGTGAGACTTACAGGGAACAATGTTTGGGGGGTGGAGTGGGGGAGGAAGTAACAACTAAGAATTAAAACAAACAACCAAAAAGAGTGCTCAGAGCTTAGTGAGGATTTTAACGACAGCACCGCCACCAGAATCTTCATGAGCTACTCGCCAATTCTCCGGTTCTCCTGGGGAGGGGATGAAAAGGTCGTCACATTAGTACCATCCTACCAAAGCCGGTGTCAGTGTCCTTCAGGAAATGGCTCATGAAGCTTTGAGCAGTGGCCAGAGATTGGCATCTTCTGGCCTGAGGGGGTTGGGGTCAGAGGTAGGAATAGGGTGGCAGCAGGTGGTCTTCTGAACTTTTAAACAGCCATGAGCTCTCCTGTCATCAGCGTCTGACCATGATTTATGATGAGAGGCACCTCAGCACGTTTTGCTAGTAAGAAGTGGGCTAGAGGGGTAGCAGGGCTACGTCCCTGCTATTCACCTTGTTGCCTCCTTGGTGTGCTAGATAGTCTCCATTTGTCCCTCTAGGTATACCTTCTACCCTTCTCTACCCTCCTCTGGGTTCTGGGAGGCTGACCTCTAAATTCTATATATTAACGACTACTTTTAAAAAGCCAGGAGCAAAAGTAGGTATATTGAGCTTCTGTTGGTGTAAAAATGGATACACACACATACACACAAACATGTATGTGCGTGTGCACATGCCCGAGTATATGTACTTGTGTTTGCTCCTTGGGAGGGAGATGAAGGAATTAGCAATTGGGGTAGAAGGGAGAGATCCATATAAGTATGCATATGTCTCCCATTACACCTTATGTTGTATCATGTGCAGATATTTATTTTTGCAGTAAAAATAGCGAAAGCATATCCATTTGTCCCTCCAGGTATACCTTCTACCCTTCTCTACCCTCCTCTGGGTTCTGGGAGGCTGACTTCTAAATGCTATATATTAACGACTACTTTTAAAAAGCCAGGAGCACAAGTAGGTATATTGTGCTTCTATTTGTGTAAAAATGGATACACACACATACACACACAAACATGTATGTGCGTGTGCACATGCCCGAGTATATGTACTTGTGTTTGCTCCTTGGGAGGGAGATGAAGGAATTAGCAATTGGGGTAGAAGGGAGAGATACATAGAAGTATGTATATGTCTCCCATTACAGCTTATGTTTTATCATGTGCAGATATTTATTTTTGCAGTAAAAATAGTGAAAGCATATATATAAGAAACAGAGTGAAGAGAGCATGTAGTGATTTCAGGGTCGCTAATCAATGAAGGCCCTGATGTATAATCACTGATCCTACATTGTCATCCCATCCTTCCTCCCCTGCTGCCTGCCCTCACACCATGTTTGGCAGCCTCTCCCCGAATCCTGGGAGGACTGTCAGCAGGCAGAGTGACATAGGAGGCAAGTGGCCAGCGAGTGGGACTCTACTCCAGTCCCCACCAGGTCTGACCTGGGTGTAGGTCCTATTTGCAGGGTAGAGTAAGGCCCCCACACCAGCAATTCTGGAAGCTTCTTTCTGCTGAGTCCCGAGGAGGCGAGGGCAGTGAGGCTTTCACAGGAGCTTCAGCTTCCCCAGGAGCTGCCTCAGGAGGTACCTTGTTTTAATTATTTAATTAAAACAGCACTATGCTCAAAGACAATATGAGGGCGGGGGCATGTGCTGGGGGGTGGTGGGTGGGGATTTTTTTTTGGGAGTGGGGGGGGGGGGGGGGGGGGGGGGGGAGAGGTCAATGGGGGAAAAAGGAGACATATGTAAAACTTTCAACAATAAAGAATGAAAAAAAAATAACACAGTACTGTGCGGTCACCCCAATAGTTATTGAATGAATACATGAATGATGAATAAGTGCGCAAAGTAGATGAGCATTTTACAGAAACACATAGAGTCACTGACTGGAGGATAAAGGGGAGGCCGGGGGTTACTCCTCATTCTCTGAGACAGATGTTTATCCCACCTCATCTCAACATTTAAGGAGGAAATGATAAGAAGGAGGAATGATGTCATTCAACATAATTTTATGGAGCACCTACTGTGTTCGAGGCACTGTGTGGGGTGATAAAACACTCAGTAGCTTTGCTAATGAGTCTAAAAAGCTTTTGTGGGCTAGCCTGGCAACTTGGCCCCACAGTGATGTGAGCAGCAAGGCCAGAAGCAGGTTGACCTGAGAGATAATGGACTTGAAGCTCATCGAAAGGTCTATCCTCTACTTGTTTGCAAAGGCAGGAGATCCTGATGAGTCTGATTTTAGAATGAGCTTACTATTCTTTTAACTTTGTGCTTCTCAACCAAACTCCTCCCAGCTCCAGTGCTCTGAAGGTCAGGTGAGGTGTTATATTGCTAAAACCGAATAATTGCACTCCTCCATGTCTTTGTTTCAAACAAAAGTTAAGCTACCTGATAGGATTTTCTCGGCTTTAAGTTTTTTCTCCCTTGAGGATTTCTTACACCCTCATCACCAGCTATTGCTTATTCACTCTAGAATTTTTTATAACACAATAGTTATCTGATTTAGCAAAAATTTAAATACTAGTTATTTTTCTTGTCTGTGAAATGAAAGGAGTGGGCTGCTCATTCAGGGATCTTTAGGCTTTTCTCCAGCACCAACACTCCATGCTCCACGGCTGTTGGGGGCTGTTGATGGTGTGATATTGGGCTAGACTTCGGGGCCTCCGCTGGGATCAGGGGCAACGCTGGGCAGCCAGGCCCCACAGCCTTGAAACTCTCTATGACTCAAGACCCTGCCTTAAATGTACATCCAGAAATACATATTGACCTTTCCTCAGTCAATAGGAGCAACTCCAAGTTGAAAGAAACTGAAGTTCAACTTTTCGCTCCCTTCTGTTCTCTGACAATTCACAATCCCGCATGGCAGCCCGTTTCATAAAAAGAAAGAACTCTGTCAGAATGTCCTTTTGTGTTTCACTTGTTAGTAAAAGTTCATTTACTTCCAATATCAGGTGTTATTGCAGTATCCTGCCCCTTTCTCCTCTGCTTTTCACAGAGAGAGTAGAAAAACATAGTAGCTGAGAGAAGTCGTTTATATTGGGCTTTTGAATGGCCTTGGGAACTTCCTTATAGATGGAAGAGGTGCTGGAGGAACCCACATCTATGAAGATAATGATGCCGTTCTGTGAAGGACAGACTGAGGCAGAGAAGGATGCTGGGACTCCCGCCTTGAGTTCTGCTCACTAATCCCTGAACCGAGTTTTCGGATGAGACAACTGGTCTCCTCTATAACTACCAGAATTACAGCTGTTCAGATTTTTCCTTGGAACAGGTACATAGTTAAATTTTGAGGCACAGAAACCATTCCTAATACATAACAACAACAACACCATTAGCTAATGTCTAATGGGGTCTTCTGCTGGACCCAACACTTGGACATAACATATGAATAAGTGGAGGGCTTACCATAGCCTTGTTAGTAATCTTAAAGGTAAGAGAGAGTGAGAGATTACGAGAGAAGTGAGAGTGTACACGCTCAGTCATGGGCATTCTCTACCATCTCAATTCTATATTTGAAAATCCTTTTGGAAGGATTTTTTTCTGAGTTTTGTTTCTGGAAAAATAATGATCTCATTGGTGGCAACAACACTGCAATGAGCTCATCATTCTTCTTCACTTTAGATGTTGACATTAACTGAGACCTCTAATGCCAGATTTTGAGACTGTTTTAACTCTTACCAGGGTGTGTGTGCCTGTGTGTGTGAGAATGAATAAGACCCCTCCACCAGTCTCCAAGAATAAGTACGAGGACCTACCTAGTCCTGCAAACGTTGGTGGGGATTTGCTGCTGATCAGGGAGGCGGGGAAGGGACGGTTAAGCAATGCCTTGGTCTAACAGTGGTAGTGAGTGCCCCATGCTAAAAATACCAACTTAGAATGCATTTTTTGTACTGAAACAAAGATATATAAGGTGGCTTAGTTATCAGACTTACCCAGAAAGCATACTTAACACTCATCAAAACTGGTACTTTAGTGCCAGTCAGTCTCTATCATCATGTTGGGGAATGTTACTTTGGGGTGTGTGTGTGTGTACATATATACTTGTGTGTATAAAGTGTCATTCAGTGAAAATAACAAAATAACTCATGGTAAAGAGTAACGCAAAGATGATAGTAACACCGTATTTTAGGAACACCCTGAGTTAAACAGGCAAGTATTTGTTGAATAATTCGGCTATTTAACCTTTAATGTGGCAGAGAAACAAGCCTGACCTTGAACAGTTGGTATGTACTGGCACGTCTATCTATGTTATCCCAATTTAATCCTCATTTAATTGTAAAAAAGTCTACGAAGGAGGTAAAGTGGAATTATACCATATGTAGGGTTAGATTCTAAAGTCAATGAATGAGTAAAGTAAAAATTATAGAGTTGAAATTTGCTTAGAAAAATCCCCTGAATCACATAAAAAGATACATGATTTGATTACAGCTCTGAACAGTAATAAGTAAAATGAATGATACATTCTAAAGAGTTCAAACGCACCGTGTAATTTTAGAGATGAAGTTGCCGGGGTTATTTGTAGGAAGTCATATATAACAGCAAACATTGAAATCTTCCTAACTGAATATACAGACTGAGTCTACACATTTGAATTTGCTCAAGTTTATGCTCCACTACACTATTATTCCAAACTGATCAATAAGGACACTTAGAAAAGTTAGGTGACTTGTTCAAGGAGACACAGCTGGTAAGTAGTAGAATTGGAGTTTGAATCTAGGTTGTTTTGACTTGTCTCTGTCTGTCTTTCTAAATGTGTTTTGACTTCTAAATCATTGTCCAGCAAATGGCTCTTTGAAGACTATTTATAGGTTAGAATTTTCCTGTATTTATATGTAATGTGTTACATAGAATGTCTGCATAATACCTAAACACACGGCTAGCTATGTGACTTGTACACATATACTAGAAAGCACGAACGTGGAACGCAGTAGGAATTGAATGAACCAATTCAAATGGACAAAATAAGAAATCCAAATTAACATTAGAAAAAGAGTCAATCAGTTCTCTCTTAGTAAAGACTCAGTATTTATCACCAATACCTATAGCTTTCCTATATGAAAATAGTTTTTGTTCAACAGATGAAATTTCTGAGGCCAAAAGATGGACATGGAACATACAAGAGGGCACTGATCCATATGAGGTGTAAATTTGGACTGGTGTCATGTCTAAAATCTCAAATATCTCAGATATACACATTGTTCATCCATCTGTCCATCCATCCATCCATCCATCCTTCCAAAAGAAGTTGTACCATGTGCTAACCATTATGGCTAGAATTTTTTGTATATTAAAATATAAGAAATATAACCATCAATAACTTAGGGATCTGTACTAGTTCCAAAATTCTAGAAATGATTCTTACTGAGCAAAAA
Source organism: Myotis brandtii (assembly GCF_000412655.1). Lineage (NCBI taxonomy): Eukaryota > Metazoa > Chordata > Mammalia > Chiroptera > Vespertilionidae > Myotis > Myotis brandtii. Next base: position 8,873 of record NW_005365599.1, on the reverse strand, counting down.
TTAGAAATGTATATCCCACTTGAGGGCTGTTACATGTTACTTTGCACTGTAAGTCAATTATGAATTGTAATATTTTCATTAGCAAACCTCACCTAAATTATTAATATGGCTTAGTTTTTTAACTGGTGCATTTCTTCAAACGAATACAATGACATTTCTTTCAAAATAGGAATAAGCCAGGTTTTTCATTAATAGGGGCAGAATTTTATCCCTGTGCCAATAATCAATGAAGTTTGCTTTATATTTTTATTATAACCAACAAAGGAGGTCAAAAGCTTTGCAGTCTACAGCATCTTCATTTGATTACAAAGTGCACTGACCAAAGGTCAGTAATTTCAGGGCTGAGCACCGCTTGTAACCACTCACATGTGCTGTGAGTCACATGGGTTTTGGAAGTGGGGCCATAATTGTTACCTGTGGTGTTAAAGCCGAAGAGGAGCGGGCAGGACACAGCAAAGGCCAGGACCCAGACGGCTGTAATCATGAGGGCCACACGTCGACAGGAGCTCTGTCCCGTGCCGTGTTGGTAGTGAACTGGCATGACCACTGCAGTGTACCTGTGAAAGGTAGGAAGGATAAGATAGACTTGGTGAGAAGGGACAGGGGAGACAAGCTGAAGGAGGTTCTAGAAAAATAATCAGGTTGGTAAATGTGCAAGAGAAAAATAATTTTGATGGAGAAAGAGAGAAAAGGTGAAATAGTAGAAATGGTGAGATAAGATAGATGAAGAACTCATTGAAGTGGGGCGATCAGAGAAAGGGAGAAAGAATGAACAGTTAGCATAGCAGCAGTGGGGTGCTGGAGAGCTTCTTCATTTAGTCCTGACTGATGGCCCAGGAGATCCGAGCCCTGGACTCACCACCCTGAACCCTGAACACCCTGGATGCTGGTGTGTGCTTTACTTTATCCCACAGTTCTCAGACAATGACAGAACTGTGCACAAAGTAGATGTTTATCCCTGCTTGTATTCTAGTTAAATTCTAACTCTCTCAGTGGCAACTATTCCAAATAACAGAGATATTGAAAATAGAGATGAACACTATCCAATGGAGTAAAATCCAGTTTTCATGCTGTTTGGGCTGCTGTATAAGAAACACCATATACTGGGAAGATTAAACAACAAATGCATTTTTTTTTTTTCAGTTCAGAAGGCTGGGTAGTCCAAGATCATAGCACTGGAAGATTCAGTGTCTGGTGAGGACCCGCTTCCTGATTCATGGATGGCTGTCTTCTCACTGTGTCCTCACATGGTGGAAGGGGTGAGGGAGCTTGATGGGGTCTCTTTTACAAGGACACTAATATCAGTCATGAGGTCTCTATCCTCACGACCTAATCACCACTCAAAGTCCCCACCTCCTAATACCATCAC
>NW_005365599.1:0-1871 GCF_000412655.1 Myotis brandtii | reverse complement strand
AATCAAATCCCCCCCCCCCCCCAAAAAAAAAATCAATCACACCAAAATTTGAGAATCACTGATTGAGTTCAAACTCAGGAGGCAATGAAAGCTCATGTGGTTAAGTGATATGCCCATAGGTGCATAGCTGGTAGTAAGTGAGTGTGGGGTACTGCCAGAGGTGGGCACTGTGCCAAAGCTGCCTCTCTGAAGCCCTCCGACCGGTGGAGAGCTCACCCTAGACCCAGGAAATAAGCAGCGAACACGCTTTTCATAAAACTTAACTCCAAAATGAAATTCTATCTGGCTTCTGGTTCTGAAGCTTGAAAGCATCTTGGAGCAACAGCTCTAAAAACCTATGTAAGATAAGTCTGTGCCAATGTGCTTGCCTTCAACACCGGGTCCCATCCACCAAGAAGTGGGGAGAAAGGCGGGGGTCTAGGGCATTCGAAAGGGGCCCCGATCCTCTCTACCATTTGCAGAATCAGTGAGGATGACTCTGACCTCACGCATTTGCCCATACGTTTCAAGCTCCAGAACTTGCTGTAATACTTGTAAACAGCCAGGAAAACAGACAATTTAATTTATATTCTAGCAGATTTCTATTTTATTAAAAAATTATATAACCTTATTGTATGAGAACGATCTGTCAGGGAGACTGCCACTTTCAGAATGTCCACAAATGCCATTCTCGGGGCCAAGCTTTTGTTCCTTTGCCAGCTTCCTATCTGTAGGGCTGCCATTCATGGGGATCATAGTTCTCAAGGACAAACCCGTGGAGCTTTGTGTCCCTGGCTGTAGCTGAGCGTCCTTGGTGGGCAGGCCCAATGGCTAATTACGAGGAAGGGGGAGTGAAAAATAGGTCCAGTTGCCTCTGAAGTAGCTTCTCACGAAAAAAGGAGACATTGTTGAAATGATAGTGCTTAAAGATGGTGCTGTAGCATTTGATTTTATCACTATATTTGGTAATCTGCAGACCCTATTTTGACATGCTCTGATCAAAGATATCTTGTTTAAAAGCATCAGTGAGAAGTCCAAACTAGCTCTGAAGTCATCATTTTTGCTCATTTGGCTGCTGATTTACTTTCTCTCTTTTATTTTTAAAATATGTTTTATTTATTTATTTATATTTTAGAGAGAAAGGAAGGGAGGGGGAGAGAGAGATAGAAACATAGATGAGAGAGAAACATCGATCAGCTGCCTCCTGCAGGCCCCCGACTGGTGATCAAGCCCACAACTTGGCAGGTGCCTTGACCAGGAATTGAACCAGTGACCTCTTGATTCATGGGCTGATGCTCAACCACTAAGCTAGCGCCAGTGGGGCTACTTTCTGTCTTTTAGTTCAACCATTTGGATCTATATAAATAAAGGCCAAATATGAATTTATAGGAATTCTGAGAATGAAACACTTTATTTTCTCTTTATTTTATTTTGTTTTCCCCTCTATCACCATTTATCCCCCCTATAACCTCTTCTACCTCCTCCCACCCTGAAAAACTTTTTACAAAGGATATATATAGTCATAATAACCCAATGAGATAAACATTATTTACAATTTATAGATAACAAAATGGTGACTGAGAGAAGTTGGACAATTTGCCTAAGAACACATTGCTAGTAAAAGGATCTGGCATTTCAAACTCTTAATATTAACCAGAACTCTATTTTGCCTCTCAAAGGTCAGCACCTTAACACTCCGCTTCTGGGAGACGTACAATTTAACTTCATCCTGATAACATAGGAGGAAGAAGAGCTGACGTTTGCTCATTCATCCACCCATACATCCAATGTTTATTGAGTGCCCATTATGTGCCTGATACTTTGCTTGGGTAGGTGCACTGAAATGAATTAACCATTTTTTTTTGTCCCCAGGGCCTCAGAATATAGTGTGT
>NW_005365598.1:0-454 GCF_000412655.1 Myotis brandtii | reverse complement strand
AGAGAGAGAGAGAGAGAGAGAAATTTGTTGTTCTACTTATGTATGCATTAATTACTTGGGAGAGAGAGAGAGAGAGAGAGAGAGAGAGAGAGAGAGAAAGTTGTTGTTCTACTTTGAGAGAAATAGAACCCCTGGGGTCTACACTTTGTCTCTCAGAACCCTGGTCTGTGTGGGAGAAACGGCGCGTAAATTCTGCCACCTTTATGGGTGGCCTTTCGTTCCGTTTCTCTCGAAGTTAAACATGTTCATACTCGCTGCCTGGACAGTCCCATCCCTGGAATCTGTTCTACAGAAATGCTACCCAAGTGCTTCGAGATGAATGGACAGAACGCTCATTGCAGTGCTGACTGTGAGCACACAGCGCTGCAAACACAGCCGACCCTTGGACAAGGCTGGGGTTCGCGGGAAAATCCGAGCATAACTTTTGATTCCCCCCAAAACTTAAATTGTCCCT
>NW_005365597.1:0-313 GCF_000412655.1 Myotis brandtii | reverse complement strand
GTAATTATCTTTCTTTGTAGTGTCTTTATCTGGTTTTGGGATTAGGATAATGCTGGCTTCATAGAAAGAGCTTGGAAGTGTTCCTCCCTCTTGAATTTTTTGGAATAGTCTGAGGAGGGTAGGTTTTAGTTCTTCTTTGACGTCTGGCCCAGGGCTTTTGTTTGCTGGAAGTTTTTTGATTACTGCTTCAATTTCCTCCATTTTTAAATTCTCTTTGGTTGAGTTTTAGAAGGTCTTATTTTTCTAGGAATATGTCCTATTTTTTTTAGGAATATGTCTAGGTTGACCAGTTTGTTGGAATAGAGTTGTTCAT
>NW_005365596.1:0-510 GCF_000412655.1 Myotis brandtii | reverse complement strand
GAGTAGGGTGATTTAAGCTATTTACCCTCCGGTTGGGGAGGACAACTACCCTTAAGTGTCCCTGGTTTAGGAAAGATAGGATTTACTAGGTTACTGCAAACCGCTAGTTTCCCTGTTACACTTGTCCTGGAATTTTCCTAGCTTCTTACTGTTAGGTCGGAGAGAGCCCAGGTTCTGATACATGCAGACGTGTGATGAGATAATGGACCCTCCCTGAATTTCTAACAGATCAGCGTGCCAGACACAGATACTGGCCCCTCCCTGGAATCCACACGACCCCCACACAGATACTGTCTCCTTCCTGAATACCCTGCTGACCCCCTGAGGCGGAAACTTCCTCAGTTCATGTCCCCGCCCCTCACCCAACCACAGTATAAAAAAAGCGCCCCCCTCCCTTTTGGCTCGAATCCACGGGCCCTGTCTTTGGAGTTCGTGGGTCGTCGGGGATGCAGAATTACTGCTGCCATTTTTTTCTTTCCTTTTCTTTCCTTTCTGATTGACTCGACTCTC
>NW_005365595.1:0-297 GCF_000412655.1 Myotis brandtii | reverse complement strand
GGGCCGCATGTGGCCTGGGGGCCGTAGTTTGAGGACCCCTGGTGTAGATAGTACTGGAAGTCCTAGACACAGCAATCAGACAAAAAGAAGAAATAAAAGGCATCCAAATTGGAAAGGAGGAAGTAAAATTCTCATTATTCGCACATGACATGATGTCGTACATAGAAAATCCTAAAGACTTCACCAAAAAACTACTGGATTTAATAAAGGAATTTGGCAATGTATCAGGATACAAAATCAACACCCAAAAATTGATAGCTTTTTTATACACCAACAATGAATTCTCAGAAAGAGAAA
>NW_005365594.1:0-573 GCF_000412655.1 Myotis brandtii | reverse complement strand
TCACTCTTAACAGATAGCAGAGAGGGGGCTAGGGAGCTAAGGGGGGCCCTTCCACAGTAGGGTGACCCCCACACTTCTCCCATTGTGTAGCAGGGGAAGCCCGGAGACCCCCCTTATTTGCTCCCCCAGACCCAGCTGGGCTAGTATGTGCGCTGAAGGGCTTTACTGCCCTGGGTTGAACCTGAGCTCTGCTGTGACTTCCCCCTTGCCTTCCTTCCCGCCCCACCCAGGGTGGCTCTAACCGTTATCCTTATCGGTTATCGGGTTATCAGGGCAGCTCGTTGCCTGGGCAACCAGGAAACACAGAGAGTTAAAAAATGACATTTGGGGTGCCACTCAGAACTTCCCCAGGCCGCAGGGATAGGGCTCCCTGTGCTGGCCCAGGGTGCCAGGCGCGAGCTGTTTTTTATAGCTTTATGAAGGTGAGGTGTAATTGACATAGCATGTAATTCGCCTGTTGCCTGGTTACAATTAGATGATTTTTAGTAAATTTGCCAAGTCCGTGTGAAGCACACCTGAAGGGGGCGATGTGTCAGGGGGCCAAGTCACAGAGCCCCTGATCCTCACTTTCCA
>NW_005365593.1:0-873 GCF_000412655.1 Myotis brandtii | reverse complement strand
GAGACAATACAGACTTGCTTATTTTGAAGAGAAATGGGTTGGCAGCATTAAACAGTCTACAGCTGAGGAGAGAGATACCCCTTAAATAAAAGGATGTGTCTCTGTAACATAAAGAAGGAAAATTGTTCCCGGGGACGCTTAACTGTGTTGTTGGCTCACATGCACAAGAAATGTAATTATAATCAGATTGGCTTACATTATTTGCAACTTAATGCGGGGCAAAAATTTGAGCAGTAGCGAAGACCTGCAAGCAGCAGGCCACGTATGTGCAGGCTTGTGAAAACCACAAGGCGACCCAGGAATCCCAGAGGCCACGAGGGTGGGCAGGTGTTCCCGGGAACTTTCTCCCACAGAGACACGATGGCAACATCCAGTGCCAGCTGGATGAGGAGGCACCACCCTCCAGGAATAGCTCCACCCCCGGGCTTTCAACACACCTCTCAGGTGTGGGGCCTATTGACATTTTGGAAAGTGCGCTCCTGGAGGCAGGAGGCACCATCTGAGGCTGAGATCTGCTGGAAACAGAGATCAGTTAAGAGGCTGTTGTAGAAACTCAGGAGATACCACGAGAGCCTGTATAAGAGAGTTGGAGTGGAAGGGAAAATAAGTTATAATTTGAGAGGTATTTTAGGGAAAGGAACTGGTGACTGACAGGATGTGGGATGGCAAAGAGAAAATTAAGGAAACTCTAACTATAAGATGTTAAAATATCAGGGTCATCAATTGGTGCAAACAGACAAAATACACAAAGTACGGATCATTTCACAGGATGAGATACCTTGATTGGTGAAAATGATGCTGAAAGAGAAAAGGAAGGTAAGTTACACAAAGTTCCTAGAGAAAGCATGGCACCAAAATGAAGACAGGGTCATA
>NW_005365591.1:0-578 GCF_000412655.1 Myotis brandtii | reverse complement strand
CTGGCTCACCTGAACAGGGTGCATCAGTCACAACCCCGATGTCGTCAGGGAAAAGGAATTCTGTGTTCTCATCTCTGCCTGAGCAAACTGTGATTACTCCAAGCTCGTGGCAGGATCTTCATTCCTTTCTGATTAGGAAATGGAGTTGATTGAGGGTTCATCCAGCACACCCATCCTCAGCTAAGAAGAGCTACCTTACTCAGGGACATCGTGGCTCTCACCTTATGCTGTGATGAATTGTTTCAGGTTCCAATTCACCAACCTGCAAACCCATGGAATTTTCTAACACGTCTCTGGTTTATGATCTTTTTGTCCAGGTGCTTTTACTCATGTACTAGTACCTTTCATTTTGTTGGTCCTATGCATTGCCTGGCTTGATATGAAAGCACACTTGGGATCTGTCAGCATGAACAGGAGAACAGATATTGTGGGAATCCCCAACCTGCTGTGCTTCCGAAGGCAAGGCGTGGACTCAGGAGATCACTTTATCCAATATTCACTTGTAATGCAGTGCTGCTCAAAACCTCGAAAGAAAGCCGGAATGACTTGGTGGTTCTCATTTGCAGCCTGGTGCCTCC
>NW_005365590.1:0-819 GCF_000412655.1 Myotis brandtii | reverse complement strand
TAATACTTTCAACAATAAAGATAAAATTTTTAAAAAGGGTTAAAAAAGAAAGTTATTAAATTTAAACTTTATTTATGGACATAAGACAAGACCTGAATACATGGAGAACCATACTATGATCTGGATTGAAGGTAAAAATATTATACTTTCTTCAAGTAAATCCATAAAATCAGTGCACTCTTAATCAAAGTCAAGTAGAAATTTTATGGAACTTAAACCAAAGTGATTTCAGAATTAAATCAGAAAATTAAATAAGTGCAATAAGTAATAAAATCTTAAAGCAATAAAAAGGAATAGTGAAAGAATGACTCACTTGACAACTCAAACACCAAAACAATAACAAAAGCTTTAGTACCTGAGAGAGAATCTAACTGTCATAGAAATGATGAAGTAGATTCGTGAAACCAAATACTAACAAAACAGACTTAGTGTATGCATGTGTAAGAATTAATAAATGACAGTTTGATATTTTAGATAATTGAGAGAAATAAAATTTAAAAAGTTGACTATTCACTTGAAAAACTAACGACAGATTTACTATATCGCACAACACAAAAATAAATTCCTGTCATACTAAATATCTAAATGTAAACTATTAAACTACAAATTTTTATAAAGAAAATATAGACAATTATATTTTCATAGAGAAAATCTTCTTAAATAAAGCTAAAACTCAGAAGCCATAAAAGAAAATTTTATAATTTGATTTAAGAAAGAAAACAAATTCTGAATAACAAAAAATCCTTAAACAAAGTAAAAATTAATGAAAGGATGAGGATTATAGTGAATAATGGACTTTTGCAAATTTATTTTAAAAAA
>NW_005365589.1:0-733 GCF_000412655.1 Myotis brandtii | reverse complement strand
AAAAACTTTGAATCACCATGGAAACACGGGAGAGCTTGAAAAGGCGGTGGCTACACCCTCCATCTTGCCCCAGGGTAAGGGCTAGGCCCTCCATCTTGCCCCAGGGTAAGGGCTACACCCTCCATCTTGCCCTAGGGTAAGTGCTCCATCTTACCTTGGCCATGTGCTTGGCAAGGAGCTTCTTCCCGGAAGTCTAAGCCTCTGCTAGCCACACCCAGGAACGAGACACCGGCTTGCGCCTGGCCAATCGGCAAGGCCACAGCCCTTTCTCCTCCCCTTACTAAATATTTAACATTCCTCAGATTAGCAATACATTCATATTTTTTAAGAGACACAAACAGAAATTTCACTAGCTAAACAATTTTAAACAAACAAGAAAGACACATATTTAAACAATAAAGACAGATAACATTCCCCATTAAAAACTTGGAATCACCATGGAAACATGGGAGAGCTTTAGAAGGGTTTTTTAAAAAAACAAAACAGAAAGAAACAAACATAAAAAAAAACAATTTTACACTGGCACGCACCACATTTACACCACAGAATACCACCAAATCAGTTTCAATAGTGTAGAGATACAGAACAAGTCCCTGAACAGAGGCAGTGGAAAACTGCCTAACAACGCTTTTCTCCTACCTTTTTTTTTTTTTTTAAGACAGGCCACACTCAAACCCTTAGCCAGTCTGAGTTTTTACTTCCCTCCCGGAAGTCCCAGTGTCTGTGAATACCA
>NW_005365588.1:0-787 GCF_000412655.1 Myotis brandtii | reverse complement strand
TTATTTAGATTCATTTTATAAATCATAATCCTCAATAATAGCATTATCTTGTGTCTTCATCATTTTTGAGAATTTGAGATAATGAGTCACCATCTTTACTAAATTAATGGAATTTTCGCTTTTAATTCATGTAAGTTGAATTAAATTCTACCAAATTAATATGGAATCCCTGACCTTGTATTGAAAATGCTGTAAAAAATATGCTCCTTCAAATAGTTTGGGGATCTATTCTGTTCTACACAGTGTGTTAGAAGACTGTGATCTCATTTAATCCTCATGTCAACCTTTTAAGGGAGATATTACTGTATCCATTTTGTAGATGAGAAACTGAATATTATAGATATCTGTATTTTTATTTCACACATATTAGAACTCAATGTAATCAAACTTCTATTGTTACCTATCTACTGAAAGTTCACCAACAAATTTCATGAGTATGGTCTGTCTTGAACATATTTTTCTGGTGCATATGAAATGCCTGACACATAATGGATGGTCAACACAATTTTTTTGTATGTATAAATGAATCATGCACTTAACTATGGAAATAAAGTGAGTGGTAGGTCTCTATGACCCCACCATCAGCTTTTAAGGACATGGCGCTAAATTCTCCCTCTCCAATGTATTCTCCTTTTACTTTTCCATTACTCTGACCAATGTGTGATAAACTCATGAGCTTTGGAGTCAGAACCCAGATCTTGGATTAGAATACCATCTTAAGTTTATTCACTCATCCAACAAAATGAAAGACATGATGTTAGATATTGGTGATTGCTAAATATCAATA
>NW_005365587.1:0-787 GCF_000412655.1 Myotis brandtii | reverse complement strand
TACTCCCTATGCTGTTCTTTACAACCCCATGACTTATAACTGGCAATTTGTATTTCTTAATCCCCTTCCCCTTTTCCTCTATCCTCTCAGCTCCCCTCTGGCAACCATCAGTTTTTCTTTGTATCTATAAGCTTGTTTTTGTTTTTGTTATATTTATTCATTTTATTTGTTTTGCTTTTTAGATACCACATATAACTGAAATCATATGGTATTTGTCTTTTCTGTCTGATATGTAACTTAGCCTAATACCCTCTAGGTCCATTCATTTTGTTGCTAATGTCAGGATTTCATTCCTTTATATGGCCAATAAATATTCTATTGCATACACACCACATCTTCTTTTTTTTAAATTCTTTATTTGTTGGGGTATTGCATCACATCTTCTTTAGTCACTTATTTACCAACTAGAGGCCCGGTGCACGAATTCGTGCAAGAGTGGGGTCCCTCAGCCTGGCCTGCAGGATAGGGCCAAAACTGGCTCTCCAACATCCCCTGAGGGGACCCGGATTGTGAGAGGGCACAGGCCAGGCCGAGGGACCCCACTGGTGCATGCTCAGGGCCAGGGAGGGATGTGGGAGGTTGGCCAGCCAGGGAGGGACCACGGGAGGGCTCCAGGGCATGTCCGGCCCATCTTACTCAGTCCCAATCGGCTGGACCCCAGCAGCAAGCTCACCTACCTGTCAGAGCATCTTCCCCCTTGTGGTCAGTGCACGTCATAGCAACTTCAACTGTCCTCTGATGATCAGTGCTCGTCATAGCGAGGGGTTGAGTGACCTTAGCATATCAT
>NW_005365586.1:0-738 GCF_000412655.1 Myotis brandtii | reverse complement strand
CTGCATGTGCCCCAACCAGGGCCAGGGCCGGGGAGGAACCTACAACTGAGGTACGGGAATCGAACCTGGGACCCTTTGGTCCGCAGGCCGACACTCACTGAGTTAAACCGGCCAGGGCTCTTTCAACTTTTCTATGTATTTGAAAAATTTCAAAATTAACATATTGGGGAGCAGGGAACAAACTCCATTAGCACTGTGCACGCTGTATAAGGCCCATGTATGTAGCTCCTTTCTCCTCCAGTCCCCTGAAGCTCCGCCTCCGTCAGGCCAGGTATGTGTTCTCAGGCCATGTCTGCACAGACGAGGTCCTCCTCATTTCTGAGCCTCCTCGCTAAGAGCTCCCTGGCCTGCCGAGACCGGCTCTTTCCTTCTAGTTAACAGACTCTCTATTCCTGTTAAGGCCTCACACCACCAGCATTGGCCACACCCCTGCTTCCCAGAAGCGCTGCCTCTTGGTTTGAATCCTGACCCTGGATTAGTTTTAGTTATGTCATCTTGGGCAGGTTATTTCACTTCTCTGACCCGGTTTCTTCATCCGTAAAATGAACTGCTGTGACAGTGAAATCATATGTATCAAAGTGCACGTCGCTCATATAAAAGACCTAGTACAGTAGGGACTCAGCAAGTAGGGTTAACTATGAAAAAGGACAGTAGTGGTAGCTCACATTGCTGGTCACTTCCTGCCACTAGCTAGATAGCTCTGGACAACTCTCAGTAATTTTTCCTTATTGACAACAT
>NW_005365585.1:0-732 GCF_000412655.1 Myotis brandtii | reverse complement strand
CAGAACAGAGAACCCAGAAATTGACCCAAGCCATTACCTAGTATGCTCAATTAATATTTGACAAAAGAGACAAGAGCATACAATGGAATCAAGACAGTCTCTTCAATAAATGGTGTTGGGGAAATTGGACAGATACATGCAAAAAAAATGAAACTAGACCACCAACTTATACCATACACAAAAATAAACTCAAAATGGATTAAGGACTTAAACAAAAAATAGGAATCCATAAAAATCTTAGAAGAATCCATAGGCAAAAAAATAGCAGACATATGTCATAGCAATATCTTTTACCGATACAGCTCCTAGGATAATGGAAACTAAGGAGAAAATAAACAAATGGGACTACATCAAAATAAAAAGCTCTGCACAGCAAAAGAAACCAACAAGAAAGCCCACTGCATGGGAGAACATATTTGCCAATGTTATCTTCGATAAATTACAGGGAACTTATACAACTTAACAAAAGGAAGATAAACAATCCAATCAAAAAATGGGCAAAGGACCTAAGTAGACATTTTTCAAAAGAGGACATACAGAAGGCCAAGAGACATATGAAAACATGCTCAAAGTCACTAATGATTGAGAGATATAAAACAAAACAACAATGAGGTACCATCTTGCACCTGTCAGAATGGCTATCATCAATAAAACAAAAAGTGCTGGCAAGGATGTGGAGAAAAAAGAACCCTTAGGCACTTCTGGTGGGAATGCAGACTGGTGCAGCCACTG
>NW_005365584.1:0-844 GCF_000412655.1 Myotis brandtii | reverse complement strand
AAATAGAATCATTACGTTATCTAGGTTTATAGCCTTTTAGTAAGTGAGCCTCCTATTAACTAAACGGGTTATGATTACTGTATGGTCAAAATTGTATTTAATAGGGTCTGGAAGGGGCCAGATCACTGTATTACATTCTATCTCTGAATGTTGAGCTTCTTCATTGTATCATCATTGTGTGAATGAGCACATCAGTTGTGGTGAAAGCAAGTCCCTCAAGCTGAAAGCCAGAGCTAGGTAGGAAGGCTCTCACTGAGCTGTGGGGCTGGAATCCATCCTTCTGTCTTGGCAAAGGGCCTTTCCCAGGTGGTAGGGGTGGGAGTGGGGGTGGGAAGAAATGGTCCCTGTTACATGAAACAGGTCAAATGTCACTAGAAATTGAAGCCAGGTAAGGTCTTCTATACTGCAGGTTGGATTAAAGGGTGGGAGTAGTGGAGCAGAGCCAGACAAACCTGGGTTTGAATCTTGGCTCTGCCTCTGCTAGATATATAATATTAGACATGGTACCTAACTTTTCTGAACTTATGTTTCACTGCCTGTAAAATGAAGGAAATTATACCTAAATATTATAATGGGGTGATGAGAATTAAACTCAATCATGAATGTAAAATACCCAGTACCAAGCCTGGGATAAAGCAGATACTCAATTGAATGGGAAGTCTTGTTGTAATGTAAGTCTAACATTTTTCTCTGTTAAATGCTGGAGTTCCCTCAACAAAACAAATTAAAACATTGACCTCCAAAAGCTAATGAAGGGCAGCACTCCACGTTGCTGGAACTGATAGGTCCAGTGCTTGAACTTCCTTTTGTAAGAACCTTCATTTCTCTGAGCAAGCTGTTGTGT
>NW_005365583.1:386-777 GCF_000412655.1 Myotis brandtii | reverse complement strand
AAATGCTCCAATCAAAAGACACAGGGTAGCTGAATGGCTAAAAAAAACATGACTTACATATTTGCTGTATGCAAGAGACCCACCTCAGAACAAAGGATTCACACAGACTGAGAGTGAAGGGATGGAAAAAATTTTTTCAGGCAAATGGAAATGAGAAAAAAGCTGGGGTTGCGATGCTTATATCTGACAAAATAAACTTCAAAGTAAAGGCCGTAACAAGAGATAAGGAAGGCCACTACATAATACTAAAGGGAACAATTCAACAAGAAGATATAACTCTGCTAAACATATATGCACCCAATATAGGACCACCCAAATACATAAAACGACTTCTGGAAGATATCAAGGGAGAGATCGATAGCAATACAGTCATAGTAGGGGACTTTAATAC
>NW_005365583.1:0-211 GCF_000412655.1 Myotis brandtii | reverse complement strand
ACACAGGCAAAGTCTCTTCAAATTCAAGAGAATATAAATCACAACAAGCATCTTCTCAGATCACAATGGCATAAAACCAGAAATCAACTACAATAAAAACATTGAAAAAAACACTTGGAGGCTAAATATCATGCTATTAAACAGTGACTGGGTTATCAGAGAAATCAAGGAACTAATAAAAAACATCCTGGAAACAAATGACAATGAAAAC
>NW_005365582.1:0-1356 GCF_000412655.1 Myotis brandtii | reverse complement strand
TAGTGTCGCCCAATCCCTGGAGAATAAAAGTGACCTCGCTGGACTCTAACCTGCACTGTCAGGGGCCTAGGAATGGAGGTTCTCTTAGGAAACAGACCTTTACCACCATCCTCGGGAGCAAACCCCACTGCAGAGCACCTGCCAGAGCACAGCCCCTGACAAGTTCGACCTTCAGCTCTGGCTGCCCTTGAAATACCCAAAGGAAAGATCACTCCCTCAGCTCCAAGTGAGGAAACTGGGGCTCAGAACTTTACGCCTCATGGCTGACAAGCCCATCCCCTTCCCCACCATATGACTCAGCCCGATTCCTCAGCACCTTTTGAACCTTCTGTGGGTTTGACAGGTTGGTGATGAGGGAAATGATGAAGGAAGAGGAGAGAGAAGAGGGACGGGGAGGATGGGTATTTGGAGCATGTATTTCAGGAAAGGGTGTTTCTACCTCAAAGAACCGAGGGGCAGGAGTTGGCCTCCTCGGTGATGGGCAGCCTGGCTGCACGCCAGCCCGTGCCCGTGCCCGGGGCCAGGATGCTCTCCCCTTCCCCCTGGAAAAGCACCCCTTGTGGTCAGAAGGAGAGGACACTCCCTAACCATTTCTCTCTTGACCTCGGGTCATTAGGGTAAGCTCTTTCTTACACACCTTCACTCTCCCTGCAGCCTCTCACTGCCTGGCCACATCCCACCCTCATAGCGTTATTTTATTGCCCTCAGCTCTTTTCTCTCTAGTGTCTGCATTTCTGATAAGCCTCCCCATGCCCCAAGGCCCAGCAAAGGCCTCTGGAACAAATTCACTAAAAACCATGTCCCTGTCAGCCACAGGGCCAGGAGGATGAGGCCATGCAAAGGTGAGTGAGCCACCGTGGCGAGACGGAGATAACACTGGGACAAGGGACAGTGCGATGACGGCTCCAAGGACTCACCGGGGTGTGGGAATGGAGCAGGAAGAGCTGTTTACAGCCCTGGGCCAGGGAGGCTTTCGGAAACGAGGTAGCCACTATGCAGGCCTCAAAGCAGGACCGACTGTAATGGATGGAGACTGGGCTCGCAGATACGCCAGCAGGCAGCGGAGCGGGCAAAGGTCTGCGGCTGGGGTTTGTGTGCAAACACAAAGCCGGGGACAGAAGGAAGCTTCTGACGGGAGGACCTAACTCACATGGCCCTCCGGTCACCCGAGAGCTTCTCCTCCCTGCAGCAGAGTCATGGTCCCTCCAGGACAAGGAAGTGAATGGGACCACATCCCCAAGGATGGAGAAGCCGAACTGGAGCAAATGAGGAGCGCCACCATTTGTCATGTCAGAGAGGCCAGGCCATGGCAGAACCTGAACTAGAGAACACATTAGGGCAGTGGTCGGCAAACTC
>NW_005365581.1:0-794 GCF_000412655.1 Myotis brandtii | reverse complement strand
CAATTTTTCGCTGTATACAGACAGTCCTCGGGTGACGTCGGACTTGATGTACGTCGTTCTGTGGTTACGTCGCCATCTCCCATTTATTCATTAAAAAAAAAAAGTTCCGTCATTTCGACGTATGTACATAAGTGCTTTATGTTTTTTATTATTTTTTACCACAAAGTAAAGGTGAGGAATTGTTATCTTTCTTTTAAATTTTTTTTACTGTTTCACTTCATTACTGCTGTGTATGTGCTCCATGTGAGTGACGTAGGTGCTTATGGTGCTTATGTAGGTGGGTTCCGACTTCGGGCGAAAATCATGTTACGTCACGCCATAGGAATGGACCTCTGACGTAACCCGAGGACCTACTGTACTTATTACCCTCATTCGACAGAGGTGATGGTGACCTTCAGGGTCACATGGCCAGTGCATGTCGGAGATCGGGTTTGACCGCATCTGTGTCTCTGACACTGATTCCCACCCCAGGGTTTTCAGAAATCCACCCAGAACGAGGCTCTGGTCTTAACGTCTTTTAAACAAACTTCTGCATTCACAACACAATTTTTTTTGGAAATGAGACCACCACCTGCTTTGTGAATAAACTTTCACTGGCACGCAGGCATGCTCAACCACTGACATGTTTTCTGTGGCTGCCGCCTCGACACAAACCCAGTGAATGACCTTGGAGAGGTCATGCCCCTTATTAATAAAGCAGAGAAAAGCCAGTCTGCCCAGGGGAGAGCCTAGAGCGAGGCGCAGCTTAGGGAACATCTAAGGCAGCGGTTCTCAACCTGTGGGTCGAGAACAAT
>NW_005365580.1:0-3320 GCF_000412655.1 Myotis brandtii | reverse complement strand
TATATACATGTAGTATATGACATATGAGCTATCCATGATCTGTAACCATAATATGTCCAAAATAACATCATAGCACTGGCAGCAGCAGCTCATTATGGGTGCTGTTCTGTCCGCTTACACCTTGTTTTTCGCCGGGGAATCCAGATTTTCCCACGAAAAAATGTGTGATAGAATCGGCATTTTAAATGTCTGCGTGGTTCCCTCTTTAGGAACACGCCATCCATTATTTAGCCAGCACTCCGGGCAGGGGGTTGGTCTAGGCCTGGGCATTTTTTTTTCAGCCTTTGCTGATACCGACTGTGCAGCAAGAACTGCCCCCCGCGTTCCCCCTGCCCCCAGTCCGCAGCGCATGTGCCAGCACATTGCCAAGCAAAGGGCCTGGAGTTCATCCTTAGTTTCTCTAACTGGCACCCTGATGGGCTGTGTGCCAGGGAGTCTCCTGCCCAACATCCTCGCTCAGGAGGTGAGCGCTTTGCTTTGCAACAACCTCTTAGATCAGCCGTGGCCATCGGAGCAGCGCCCTCCTGTGGTTTCTCTGGACCCGAAGCTGGGTGACAGCTGGCAGTAGGAACGGCCGTTTTCTTTCCTGGCTCATTTCTGTTATCAGGTTATTGTTTTATTGATTTATAACATTCTAATGTTTAAGGAATTAGTCCTCTGTGACTGATGTACGCTGTAACTTTTATCTCCTATTTGCCACTCATCTTTTGATTTTTGTGGCTTTTTCACTACATGCAGAAAATTTAAATTTGCACGCCGTTAAATGTATCATTTCTTTTATGGTTTCTGGTTTTGCAATGCATTCAGAAAGGCATCCCTTTTCTGAGATTATAAATCTATTTATTTTATGTTTGCTTTTAGTACTTTTAGAGTATTTTCATGTTTAAGTCTTTGATTTTTTGGAATTTATTTTGTATAAGACATGAATTAGAAATAAATCTATTTTTTTTGCATGTCTCTATTAAGTTTCCTGAAAACCCTTTGTTAAATAATCCATCTTCCCCACACTCATTTGAAATACTATTGTCACCATACTGCCTTCCTGTATGCATTAGGTCCAATTCTGGATTTTGTCATCTCTGTTCTGTTGACCTGTTTTTCTAGTCATGCATAAACATCTCATACTATTAATCTAATTTTATAAAATACTAGAGGCCCATTGCACAAAGATTCATGCAAGAATGGGCCTTCCTTCCCCTGGCTGCTGGCACTGCCTTCACTCTGGCCCAGAGCCACCTTTCCACCTTCCCACGCTGACCAGAGGCCCGGAGCGGCTGGGGTGGTGCAGAACGCCTGAGTCCCACCCCACCCCTGGCCACTCAGCACCTGTGTATGCAAATCAACCCGCCATCTTTGTTGGGTTAATTTGCATACTCACTCCTGATTGGCTGGTGGGCGTTGCAAATGTATGGTCAATTTGCATATTCTTCTTTTCTTAGTGTAGATTTGAGTATCTGGTCAGCCACTCTCCCCTCCACCCTTATTGTTAACATTATCCCAGCTATTGTTGCATGCTGATTTTGCATATTTACAACTGTCTGGTTTGATTTTTTAAAAAAGTGATGCTCCTGTTGGGGCTGCATGAAGATTGCCCATTTATTCAATGACTGACATCTTTGTGTGATCAAGGCTCCTACACAGCACGGCTGCCCACGTTTTCCGTCTGCTGTGTCCTTTGGTAACACTGCCAAGCTATCATTTTATCCAGAGCTCACATATTTCCTAAATTCATTTCTAGGTATTTTACCATTTTGGTGGTATTATAAGTGACATTGCCTTCCACTAGCTTTAGACTGTGGTTTATGGAAATTCATTTCATACTCAGCCATCTGAGTGATTTCTCTTAAAATTTCAGTTTTTCTGTTATCTTATTGCCCTTCCCCAGCAAATAATCATATTCTCTACAAATAACGATAATTCTGCACTCCCTGCCCACCCAGGTGTGTGTCCCATGTGCTTCTTTCCTGAAATTTGCTGGCCAGTCCTTCTGGGATAAAGTAAAGAATCAGTGATCCAAGAATCTCTGAGTATTTTATTTATTTAAACAGAGGCCTGGTGCATGAAATTTGTGCACTAGGGAGGGGGGTATCCCTCAGCCCAGCCTGAACCCTCTTCAATCTTGGACCCCATAGGGGATGTCCGACTGCTGGTTTAGGCCCGATCCGCAGGAACATCCCTCTCACAATTGGACATCCCTCTTAATCCAGGACTGCTGACTCCCAACTGTTCACCTGCCTGCCAGCATGATTGACACCTAACTGCTCCCCTGCCGGCCTGATCGCCCCCAACTGCCCTCCCCTGCAGGCCTGGTTCCCCCCAACTGCCCTCCCCTGCAGGCCTGGTTGCCCCCAACTGCCCTCCCCTGCTGGCCATCTTGTGACAATGTGGGGGTGGACATCTTGTGACATGAGGGTGTGAGGGTCAATTTACATATTACCTCTTTATTATATAGGATTGTTTTTCCTTCAATGAGAGTTTCTTTCCATTTCATTTTGCTTAATATTTTTTTTTCTTCAAAAGCTTCCATTATGTGTTTTTGGTGAATATGTCAGAAATAGTCTTGTAAAGTAATATACTCTAGTTTTCTTCTCATTCTGCCCGGGCTCTGATGAGTCACAGCTCCATCCCCTGCCATGTCCTGTATTCTCCCTGAACATATGGGCCTTGTCTTCTTGGCATCACTGAGTCATAAATTTATATATACCTGGGGCTCTACCTTTGACCACAATATTCATTGGTAACATGGAAGCATTTTGGGGGGAATGTATTTGTTTAGATTTTTTCCCTCTTTCTTTTCTTCTCTATTCTTTTAATCTTCATATGGGATCTACTCTGGTTTCTCTTTACTACACTCTTTTGAACAGGATAAAGCTTTCCTGTATCAATTATTGGCAACATATCTGTGTGCAGAGGGGCCTGGCTGTACTCCCTGGGGCGGGGATGTGCCCATGATGTGTGCCAGGCTTGTCAGTGAACTCAGTTCGCCTCTGCTTCTCAGCTTGTAATTGGACAGCCAAGGGGTCTGGGCGCCTGTCACCACCTGAGCCAATTCAGCAGAGACAGGGCTGGATCCTATGTGAGCGTTTATTCCAGTCTTGACGGCAGTGGGGGGAGCAGCAGGTCACCCACAGACAACTGCTCTGCCCCCACCATAAGCAGCTGCTTATATGGGGAGAAGGACGAAGATTACATGGGGAAGGAGGCAAAAGGGTGTGCCAAATGGGCAGTTCACAGGTAATGTGGGCTGGGGATTTGCAAAGGCCTGTGGGTATGCAAAGGCCTATGGGTGTGCAAAGGCCTGTGGGTATGCAAAGGCCTGT
>NW_005365579.1:0-749 GCF_000412655.1 Myotis brandtii | reverse complement strand
ATACCCACATTTTTGTCTCTTGAGAATCATTTAGACAGTTTGTCATAAACGCTTATATGGAAATGCAACCTGACTTCTCTCCAATATACTCTACCCCGCTTAGGCACTGGCGGCCCTCACAGGGACCCATGCATGTGAGGGCCTTGAAGTTTAAGTCTCAGTACTTTCACGGTAGAGTTCTCATCTCCAGTTCTGGAGTAAAGCTCTCAAAGCGACAAAGACAGAGTGAAGCAAGATACAATTCCAAGTCAGAATAAGCAAGGACACAATTAAGTCCCCAAAGCTACATATATGTGATGTGAAATTGAAATTCTAAATGAGGAGAGGTCAGAAATGGAATGAATACCAGGAATCATAATGTCTGGCAAGGAGGCGATGGGGGAACTGGAGATTAAGTGGGTATGAGGGTATGCCATGGAGGCAATAAATGGAGAATCATGACACAGAGAGCTGGTGTGTACTATACCCTTGAACCTCACGTTGTGCCTCTGCGTGTGGCTCTGAACCTGGCAATTTAAAACATCCAAAAACCTGGTGGCTTGGAGTCAGGAAGAAGACACGGAATGCAAAAGAGGATTCATATTATTGTTTCCCTCTGATCTAATATGCTTTTAACATGACAAATAAGGAGAGATTTCCCCTTGCTATGACAGAAGTTATGGATGTTTTAGAATCCACTTTAGCAATATGAGAGAGTTCCAGAATGCCCTTCCTGCCCCTGCATTCCTACGTGGGGGAGCTTCCTGAAG
>NW_005365578.1:0-563 GCF_000412655.1 Myotis brandtii | reverse complement strand
CTGTGCCCTCTCGCAATCTGAGCTGAAGGACCCCCCCAAAAGTGCACAAATTTTGTGCACCTGGCCTCTAGTTTTATATAAGAAAATAAATCCCAATCCACCTACTCCCTCTCACCTTCACACCCCTTTAGAAATGCTGCTTGTTTATTTGTTGATTGCTTCTCCCTCATCACTACAATGTCGGCTTCTGAAGCCAGTGACTTTTGTGTCTCCTCCAACCACTATAAGCCTGTGCAGAAATTGTGCTCATTGCTCAAATAAGCAATTAATTACTCACTGGTGAGTAATATCATGCTGGGAAGTGAGTACAGTCCCTTCGATTTCGTCTGTAAAATGTGAATAATTCAAGCCCTGTCAACATGTAGGAATCATGGGATGGCCTCCTTCCTGATATCTATTGCTATGTAACCAAGAAGACCCCAAACTTAAAATCGCTGCATGTATGACATGATGAGAGATCTGAAAATGACAAACTCCAATGATGATGATAAATGATCAAATTTGCACAAGGTACTGAAGACAAAATTCCTGAGTGAAGTTCCATGGAGAAGGGACACTGGTGT
>NW_005365577.1:0-781 GCF_000412655.1 Myotis brandtii | reverse complement strand
GTACAGTAATATTTACAGGTTCCACAGTGAGCACCTGCCATTTTAAGGAGCCATTATCTAATCTATAATAATGAAAGCATAATATGATAATCAGATTGGACAGCCAAACGACCTTCCGGACGTCCTTCCGGAGTAAGCCACGGCAGTAGGGGCCAAGGCAGAGGTGGTTAGGGGCGATCAGGCAGGCAGGCAAGTGGTTAGGGGCGATTAGGCAGGTAGGCAGGCCAGTGGTTAGGAGCCAGTGGTCCCGGATTGCGAGAGGGATGTCAAACTGCAGGTTTAGGCCCCATCCCAGAGGAATTCCTGCAAGACTGGGCCTAAACCTGCAGTCGGACATCCCCCAAGGGGTCCCAGATTGTGAGAGGGTGCAGGCCGGGCTGAGGGGACCCCCCTCCCCCTATGCACGAATTTTGTGCACTGGGCCTCTAGTTTACTATAATTATCCAAATAACTAGGTCCCTCAACAAATAGTACTTAAGATGATGGCTTCTGCTTTGTTCCTGTAATTATGTCAAACTGTACACACACATCCCCACAATGGCTAGAGACTTCCCAAAGATATAGCTACATATCCACACATCATCGCCCCACTGAACCCTTTCAAGGGCCCGTGCTGCGTGCTGTGGGAAAGGCCCGTCCTGGAAATGTGCACCCAGCGGTTCTGAGTATGACTTTAGATCCAAACAGTTTTATATCTGATCCGAACACCCAGCGCTGCACTGGGAAAGGAAGGGCTTTCTTAAGAACAGCTTCTGTGACCAAGAAGAATATAATTCCCCAA
>NW_005365576.1:0-548 GCF_000412655.1 Myotis brandtii | reverse complement strand
ACGCTCTATCCGCTGAGCCAAACCAGTTAGGGCTTGTGCTTGAACTTTAAATAGGACTGGTCTTCAGGGGTCTCTCCTCTAGCTGCCTTCACTCACACCATGCCTAGGAGCAGCCTTAACCATACTGGAACCGTAACCAAGGTTCAACTTCGCCTGCTGCACCAAAACCAAACTCTTAAGACAGATGCTGGTGAAAAGGAAAGAGGTTTATTCAAGTGCCAGCATCTGGAGAAGATAGGGGATTCTTGTCCAAAGCCCATCTTAGCATCTTAATGCAGGCAGGGGTTTTTATAGGAAGGGAGGAGGAAAGTAGGACAAAGAGATCAGGAGGAGGGGCTGTGGATGTGCAGGCAGTGTCCTTGCTGGTCTTGATATGGATCATTATTGTCAGCATACTGGAACTGGCCAGTGCCAGCCAGATTCCTGCAGTTGGATAGTCTGTGTCAACTGAAATCATGATCAAGGCCATTTCTTGAAGAAGCAGGAGCTGGGACTGCTGATCCCTGCAGTGTGCTTATAAGAAAACTATTTTTATGTGAGTTCTTTTT
>NW_005365575.1:0-623 GCF_000412655.1 Myotis brandtii | reverse complement strand
TCTTCCTACTTTTTTCCTAAAGGCCAAGTACTAAATTATATACCCCTCCTCCTTCACTATCCTTCAAGAAAATAGTAATAAATCCATGACTACATAAGACATAGGAAGCAACACAGCTTATTTCTTACCCCTAATTTATTACTCAAAATTAAATTTTTAATTTAGAGTCATTTGTGTTTTTATTAATTATGAAGAGCTAAAGAAGCGCTGAACAAGCTCAAATGGTTTTGCCTTTGTACAGACACATCTTTTATTTGTATTGATTGACTTTCTATCATGTTCAGGATGTTCTTCTAAATAATCTGAGAGATATATGATGACTCAGGTATGAATCATATATTTGAGTCATGAGTAGCCTGTCAGAAATTATGAAAATGTATGCGCATGCAGTGCAGAGCCCGCAAACCTCTACCTGAAGGCCACATATAGTCTTGAACATTTCTTTTTGTAAGTAACATTTTATTGGCATATAGGTACACCCATTCCTGTACTCAGGAAAGGGATTAACTAATTTGAGGCAAATAAGGTCCCCAAGGCACAAAATTGAAAGCAACGATCATGTTTAGGGTTCTTCATTCAAAGGACTCTGGAAATGAGTGTCTCCTTAAATTGTGTGTTCTAGG
>NW_005365574.1:0-776 GCF_000412655.1 Myotis brandtii | reverse complement strand
ATTTGCATATTAGGCTTTTATTATATAGGATGTGCATATACACACACATATACATATAGATAGATGATATATAGATGATAGGTAGATAGATAGTTAGATAAATAGATGATAGATAGATATAGGTAGATGATAGATAGATATAGATAGATAGATGATATATAGATGATAGGTAGATAGATAGTTAGATAAATAGATGATAGATAGATATAGGTAGATGATAGATAGATATAGATAGATAGATGATAGATGGATAGATAGATGATAGATAGATAGATAGATAGATAGATCGGGTGTCCCAAAATTCACGCAAGAAGTAATTTTGAAAGAAAACACAGGTTTATCAATAAAAATTGTAATTTTTTTATTGATTCATAAAGGACACAGTCTAGGGTTATGTATGGAATAGACATCGGGTCCATGGCCTCCATGGCTTTGCTGGCACAGACGCAAAGCCGCGGTCTTCATGGGTCTTCCTTGTCCCTGCTCCTGGGCCGTCATTGGTACTTGGTGATGCTGATCAAATCGAAGGGATTGACATCCAAGGGCCACAGATATTAGAATCTGATTCAATAAACCAAGTCAGATTAGGCTTTTATTTGTTGTTGTTAATGCTCTCGCCAAATTCAAATCTTGCGTGAATTTTGGGACATATATTCATACATATCTACACTGACCAGCCAGATTACGATGACCACCCCCATCAGAACAATGAAGTGCATTAGTTATGCAAATAATAATCATAATGATAATAAAACCTTGAGAGTATTTGCTTAGGA
>NW_005365573.1:0-5650 GCF_000412655.1 Myotis brandtii | reverse complement strand
ATTAGGAAGGTTGAGAACCACTGCTCTAGAGTCTTTCCCTCTCTGTGTTTGAGGTTGACTCAGTCTGCAGTCATGCCCCATCCTCTCTTCCTGCATCCCTGTTTTCATCCCCTTCTTTCACGCATGTGCCAGGCCCTGTGCTAGGCCCCAGGAATCGAGGAGAGCAGGTCCCAGCCAGCGAGGGAGACACATGCATAAGCAGACACGGATAGAATGCCGCAGGCACACCAGAGCGAGCAGAGTGTGAAGGAGAGATGATGATTCACATTATAAGCCAATTACTTGCTTGCCAAAAGGATTCACTGTAAGGTTCTTTTGCCAGTTGGACTGAACTTTGAGGAAGCACTCAAGCAGTGCTAGTAAGAATATTTATACTTTGAAACTCAGAGGCCTTCCCCACTGGGAATCCCTCAGACCCCACTCAGGGGAGTGAGGCTGTGTATTTGGGATTATGGGTGTATATTTTTACACATGTCACATCATTGTAGACTTTATCGAGGTCTACCAGCAATGACTACTGTGACTTACACATCCAGGTGTGTGCTTCATTGGTGAGTGTGTGTCACAGCCCAATGGGGGCAGCCAGGGTTCTGGGACGGGAAGAAGGGGCAGGACCAGGAAGAATAGAGTCCAGTCGTCTTGACAGTGACTCTGCTGCAGGCTGGCCACCTCCGAGAATGTGGCCTGTGAGGAGAGCAGCGGTGTGTCCTCCGGAAGTGCTCCCAGTGCTGCTCCTCCGAACACTCGCTTTCTCCAAAGCCAGAGGGGCTTCTCCATCTGGAATACGGAAGGGAGCTCTAGCCAAGGACATGGTCATTTCCTGCCGCCTTTCTAGCTTCCTCTTCTATTTGTGGGGCTGACAGTCTTTCTCTCCACAACTTATATGTCATCCTCTCTCCCCACCCTGCTCGCGGCTATGGGCCCATTCCATCCTGCGTCTGTCGACCAGGTTGACATTGCCCATCCCCACAGCACCACAGAGCAAGGACTTGAAGTGAGGCTGGAGCAGAGGATCTGGTCTCAGGAGCACTGGCAGAGAGCCCCTCCCCCAGCCCTGGCTTAGTGGTCCCGTGTCCAGCCATAGTACCCTAGACATCCTTAATAGGTCCATTATAGCAACAGGTGAAGGCCAGTCTTCTGTTTGTGACATTGATCCCATCTTCTGTTTCTTCCAGGATCTTGTCCATCAATCATTCCCTTTCCTGAAAGCTCTTCAACCCTTCATTTTCATGCTCCCTTGATTCAGACCTTTATCATAATTGGCCTGGGAAGCAATAAGTTTTTTTTCATTCATTGGATCATCCACCCATCTATTCATTTGATAAGCATTTATTAAAACATCTCTCATGTGCCAAACACTGTACTAGACACTTGATGTGAAAATATGGGTAAGACAAGGTTTCTGCTGCCAAGGAGCTTATAGTTGTGTGGAGGAGGTAGACATGATAATAGCATGTTGCACGTGCTGTGATATAATCTGTTCATGCACCGTATGCATGTACCATATTTGTTTATCCATTGGCCAATTGATGGACATGTGGGTTGTTTCCAGTTTTTGGTTATTATGAATAATGCCACTATGATCATTTGGGTACAAGTTTTTGTGTGAAAGTATGTTTTCATTTCTCTTGGGTATATACCTAAGCACAGAATAGCTGGGGTTATATGATAACTGTGTTTAATTCCGAGGAACTATGAAACTGCTTTCCAAAGGGGCTGCACCATTTTAGATTCTCACCAGCAATGGATGAGGGTTCCAGTTTCTCCTCATCCTCACCTACACTTGTTAGTGTCTGTCTTTTTTATTTTAGCCACACTTGCAGGTGAGAAGTGGCATCTCATTGTGATTTTAATTTGCATTTCCCCAGCGATTGCTGTTGTTAAATACCTCTTCATGTGTCTCTTTGCAGAAATGTCTATTCAAATCCTTTGTCCATTTTTTTTCCCATTTTTAAATTGGATTGTTTGTCTTTTCACTGTTGAGTTGTAGGAGTTCTTTGTAGATCTGAATACAAGTCCCACCCAGGGGCATTCTGTATGCGGAGCCCAGTCCCCTGGAATGAATGAGAGGGACTCAGGGACATGGAAAAGAGGAAGCACCAAGTGGTCACTGGCAGCACAGGCCACCCCATGAAGCTCACTCTTTTGGGATTTCTTTCAGCTGAGTGTGGAGGGACAGTGAAAGGAGAGCTGTTGGGGCAGGTGCTGTCACCCGGTTATCCAGCTCCCTATGAACACAATCTCAACTGCATCTGGACCATCGAGGCTGATGCTGGCTGCACCATTGGGTAAGTGTCTGGCTGGCCAAGTGACCATTGTCAAGTGACCATTTAGGGGAATCATCACCAGCCACTCAGCTGGTAGCCAGTCCCACCCACCTCACCTGGCAGCCCTGTGAACAGCAGGGGTGTAGGACCCCAGGCTTGGGCTGGGCCCATGGAGAACCTGGAAAGGCTGGTCTCGGCCTCACAGGGCTGCCACCCAAGTTCATACGACTCTGTGGTCTCGATGGCACAGTTACAGCAGAGTGACTGAGGGCATGGGCTTGACATCATGTGAACCCCAGTTTGAATCCCAGGACCTTGGCTAACTGAGTCTTTTATCCTCTGAGTCTTACTATCTCCTCTGGATGGTGGGTTATAATGCCAACTTCTCAGGATAAAGCACTTAAAAGAGACGCTGTATGCATTGTGCTCAGCACAGTACTTGGAACATGGTAAATATTTAACAGTGGCTCTGTGGTCGTTTCTCTGACAGCAATAAGGGTCAGCTTAAGTTGTATGAGCCAGATTACTTCTCTTTCTCAGTCTGAATTTCCTCAACTGTAAAATGAGGACAAAATTCTTATGGTTTAGGGTTGTGGAGAGAACAATTACAGCGTCCAGCAAGGACAGTCAGAAGAAAGAAAAAGGAAGGGAGGAAGGAAGGTTGGCTCAGGTGTAAAGGTCATTATATGACTGATCTATATAATAAAAGCCTAAATAACTGTTACAGCGGAACTACCAGAATAACCGGTCACTAGGATGCACACTGACCACCAGGGGGAAGACGCTCAATGCAAGAGCTGCCCCCTCGTGGTCAGTGCTCTGTGGGAGCGCCACTCAGCCGGAAGCCGGGCTCATGGCTGGCGAGTGTAGCAACGGTGGCGGGAGCCTCCCCCTCCTCTGTGGCAGTGCTAAGGAGCAGTGAGTCAAGCAGTAAGGAGCAGTGAGCAGGCAGGCAGTAAGGAGCGAGGGATCCGAACTGGGTCCGAACTGCGAGAGGGATGTCTGACTGCTGGCTTAGGTGGATATCCCCTGAGAGGTCCCGGACTGTAAGAGGACAGAGGCCGGGCTGAACCACCCCTCCACCCCCATGCACGAATTCCGTGCACCAGGCCTCTAGTACATCCATAATAGTCTCTCAGTAAATATGAAATGAGCATTGAGTGAATCAAGAGCATAATGACTCGTTTACTTTAGTGTTCAGGTATGCAAATCAGGAAGAGGTCTTCCCCTTTTCCACCTTGGAGCATTGCTCATTCATGCACTCACTTCATTCATTCAGGTAACAACTCTGTTTAATACCTGGCAGTGCCTGTGCAAGGTGCTGGCCTTGTGCAGATGAATGAGACCCTGTCACTGTTGACAGAGAGGAGAAGAGTGTGTGCAGAGTGAGGTGAGGGCATAAGGAGGAAGGGTATGAAATGCAGGACAGGAGGAGACCAGAGATTTCCTCCTGAAGAATGAAGAGGGGTTGCCAGGTGGCCAAGAAGAAGGATTGGTGGGAGGGGAAAGGCCTTCTGGGCAGAGGAATTGACCCAGGTGCTCAGCCTCGAGCTGGAAATGGTCCACATGGTGGAAGGCAGGCAGCAGTGGGAGATAATGCTGGGGAGCCTGCTGTGGCCCCGGCTCGGGGCTACGATGCTGGGCCTGGACCTGTCAGCAGCCTGCAGGAGAGCATGGGATCAACTGGGTCCGGGACCCTAGTGAGGAAACTGCCTCCAGAATGTGGATGGGTGAAGAGGCCTGAACCTCGATGGTCACAGTGGGGATGGAGAAGAAGGAACAAATGCAGGAGACGGTTAAGTGGTCTCCCTCCCCTCATAAACATGGAAACTGAGGTTTCTTCTGTGTCCCCATGTCTTGTTGTGTAGCACACACTGTAAACTATACAGACAGGTGGCGAGAACAGCACACCCAGAACCTGCGGACCTGCCACCATTGCGAGTACTTCGCCATATTTGCTTGCTTGCTTTTCCCTTTTCTGTTCATCCTTTTTTTCTCTTTTTTTTCCTGAATCGCTCAAAAATGCATTGTGGACCATGACACTTCATTCCTACATACTTGGCAGCATCTTCTAAAGAGAAGGATGCACTCCTCGGGAATTAATCACTATGCTTTAATTATGTTCAATTTGTAACAATGAAATTGGGGTCACCACAACATGAGGAACTGTATTAAAGGGTCTCGGCATTAGGAAGGTTGAGAACCACTGCTCTAGAGTCTTTCCCTCTCTGTGTTTGAGGTTGACTCAGTCTGCAGTCATGCCCCATCCTCTCTTCCTGCATCCCTGTTTTCATCCCCTTCTTTCACGCATGTGCCAGGCCCTGTGCTAGGCCCCAGGAATCGAGGAGAGCAGGTCCCAGCCAGCGAGGGAGACACATGCATAAGCAGACACGGATAGAATGCCGCAGGCACACCAGAGCGAGCAGAGTGTGAAGGAGAGATGATGATTCACATTATAAGCCAATTACTTGCTTGCCAAAAGGATTCACTGTAAGGTTCTTTTGCCAGTTGGACTGAACTTTGAGGAAGCACTCAAGCAGTGCTAGTAAGAATATTTATACTTTGAAACTCAGAGGCCTTCCCCACTGGGAATCCCTCAGACCCCACTCAGGGGAGTGAGGCTGTGTATTTGGGATTATGGGTGTATATTTTTACACATGTCACATCATTGTAGACTTTATCGAGGTCTACCAGCAATGACTACTGTGACTTACACATCCAGGTGTGTGCTTCATTGGTGAGTGTGTGTCACAGCCCAATGGGGGCAGCCAGGGTTCTGGGACGGGAAGAAGGGGCAGGACCAGGAAGAATAGAGTCCAGTCGTCTTGACAGTGACTCTGCTGCAGGCTGGCCACCTCCGAGAATGTGGCCTGTGAGGAGAGCAGCGGTGTGTCCTCCGGAAGTGCTCCCAGTGCTGCTCCTCCGAACACTCGCTTTCTCCAAAGCCAGAGGGGCTTCTCCATCTGGAATACGGAAGGGAGCTCTAGCCAAGGACATGGTCATTTCCTGCCGCCTTTCTAGCTTCCTCTTCTATTTGTGGGGCTGACAGTCTTTCTCTCCACAACTTATATGTCATCCTCTCTCCCCACCCTGCTCGCGGCTATGGGCCCATTCCATCCTGCGTCTGTCGACCAGGTTGACATTGCCCATCCCCACAGCACCACAGAGCAAGGACTTGAAGTGAGGCTGGAGCAGAGGATCTGGTCTCAGGAGCACTGGCAGAGAGCCCCTCCCCCAGCCCTGGCTTAGTGGTCCCGTGTCCAGCCATAGTACCCTAGACATCCTTAATAGGTCCATTATAGCAACAGGTGAAGGCCAGTCTTCTGTTTGTGACATTGATCCCATCTTCTGTTTCTTCCAGGATCTTGTCCATCAATCATTCC
>NW_005365572.1:0-624 GCF_000412655.1 Myotis brandtii | reverse complement strand
TCCATCCAGGGGAGCTCTCATTGTTTGGGGAAGATATTCTCAGTATGGCCCAAAGAAACCAGAACTTTCCTGTGATAACTATTAACAGAACACACAGAGACACAGGGCTTATCACAGCAACGTTTAGTGTTGTCACAAATACAAGAAAGAACGTCCAACAGGAGAGGGCTGGGACCTGGCTTTGCTTACATTGTGAATATCAGACATGGAATAACTATTTTATGTTCCACCTGCAGAAGGAGTTAAAATCTCCTTGGGTTGTAGATGATCACCTCAAAACAATTTATCTTCTCTGGGTCTTACAAACTGATTAAGATTTGTCCTTGAAGCCCAAACTACAGGGCTCTCTGTCCAAATGATACATAATGGGCACTGGCATATTTTTTGTGTTTGTTTTGTTATTTTTTTATATCAGGAGGATAAAATTAAAATAAATGGTGATAGAAATAAAATAATATAAAATGAAAAAGAAAAAAATTACAATTCTCAGTTCATTAACCAGATCATAAGTATTGTGCCTTCCTTTTTAAGAAAGATCTTACTTATTTAACTTAATTTTTATGGATTGCGAAGCAGACTAAAGTTGAAGTGTCCTGAATGATCTCTAAGGGCAGGACTGGAGAA
>NW_005365571.1:0-1533 GCF_000412655.1 Myotis brandtii | reverse complement strand
CTTCCAAGTCAAAGACTTCTTGTATCCTCACATGGTGCAAGTACATGTAAATAAGTATATATAAATAACTATATGACATATACTTCATTCCAAACAAGTTATCTCCAAGCAAAATGTATATGTATGTATGCATGCATATGTATATTGTGCATATATATGTGTGTGTGTGTGTGTGTGTGTGTGTGTGTGTGTGTGTATTTGTAGGTATGTGGAAAGGGTTTTCTTTACATAAATCACCAATCACTTGGTCTGATTTTTCTAAACCTTTATGAGTTTACATAAGTAATTTTAATCTAATTACTTTAAAGGACTACTGTTACCAGCGTTCCCACAACTCAAGATCCTAATTCTGCAGTCAAGTTCACTATGCATTTGAACGTAAAAGAGAGAACCTCAGACTGAGGAAATCGCTTCATTTCTTGACCATATTTTGGACAAAACTTAGGGAAATTGATGCTGATGCCAGCCTCGGGGGGCAGAGATGTGTCGGTGATGCTGGCCTCAGAGACCTGGGATTAGGTTGTACCAAAACAGTCCAGTTTAAGTGTTGAGATTTGGAATGTGGACTGCAAAGGCTGGCTCCGTGGGGAAGGCTGTGTGACAGAGGTTGGCTGAGAGCAGACATTGACCTGGAGGCATTCAGAGGACTTGCCGGTGGATAGCAGGTTTGCAGACATTGTTCCTGATTTGTGCGGGGGCCCAGCTCTTAGGGGTTGAAGGTGATGGATGAGAGTACAACAATGACGGATATTCCAGGGGAAGTCTGCCTAGGCCTCCACACCATCTTTCTTGTGTCAACTTTCCAGCCTCAGAATCCTGACTTTGTTTCAAAATTATGCAATTGTTTCATAGAAAGCTCTTATAATTTGACTTCTATCCAAGAGAGAATGAAAGCAATTAATGGTAATTTAGTAAAATGTTTAATTTATTGTATGGAAGTTGAATTTTCATGCCAAAGTTTCACATTGGTGTTGGGGGTGTTTGATTCTGCCCGTCCCTCTACACACAGACAGTTCTGACCAGCACATAAATGTTTTCAGAATGAAACTTGCACTCCATTGATAGTAACTGGAGGAAAAATGCTTGGCTCTTCAGGAAAGTTTATTTGGGGTCTCCTTGACTCCTTTCCAGCAAATGGGGAAATGGTCTAGTGAGGTGTGGCAACACGTCCCTTAAACGGAGACCCAGGAGGCTGAATCCAGGTGAGCTAGCTGAGGTTAGGGTCCAGGCCCTCTGGGATGGGGAAGTTCCATAGGCTCCAAAGAAAATGACAAGCTTGCTTTATCAGCATCTGCTTGTGAGTAGCTATTGCTTTTGATGCTATGTTCGTGCATAGCCTCTTCCACCAGAAGATTGTCCTACCCACAGCCAAACCCAATGTGGATGTAAGAAAGCCCCACGGCCCAGAAGAGCGGTAAGCCCGCAGGGCCGGCCACATGGCCGAAACAACCCCTGGTCCCCCTGATCAATGACATGGAGACATGCCTTACCTGGGTACATGGCAGGAGGGGTCTTGCCCCGTGCCTGGCCTGG
>NW_005365570.1:0-925 GCF_000412655.1 Myotis brandtii | reverse complement strand
TCAAGCAAACAACAAAACGACAGAGAGAAAAAAAATGGATAGTGAAAAAAGAGAAGAGAGAGGTATATATGGACTTTGAGCAGGGGATTGGAAATTAGATATATAAGTAGGGTGAAATTTTAACAGGGGGTAAAAAGAAGGAATAGGAAAAATCTAAAGCAGAATAGGGTAAGAGAAACAGGACAACAAAAGGGGAAAAGTGCCCTAACCGGTTTGGCTCAGTGGATAGAGCTCAGCCTGCAGACTGAAGGGTCCCAGGTTCGATTCCAGTCAAGGGCATGTACCTTGGTTGCGGGTACATCCCCAGTAGGGTGTGTGCAGGAGGCAGCTGATCGATGTTTCTCTCTCATCAATGTTTCTAGCTCTCTATCCCTCTCCCTTCCTCTCTCAAAAACATCAATAAAATATATTTTTAAAAAAGGGCGGGGAGTGAGGAAGAGAGTTTTGGCATAATGGTAAACTTGAGATAAAGTAAAATGATGCAAAAGAAAAGATGAAAATAGAATTTAGAACACTAATCCCAAAATAAAATAAAGAGAAAATAAAATGACACTTTTAAAAAAAGGGAAAATGGTAGTAGTGATAATACTGGTTAAGAATAAAAATGTAGTAATTAAAAAAAGGTAAAATCAGGTGACAAAAAAATTTAGTTTCTTAAGTAAAATGTGAAAAAAATAAAAATGTGCAGTAGTGAAGGCCCTTCACTTCCTATACCCTTCTGTTTGGCACGCCTCAGTCATGTCAGGTATTCAGGAGAGTGTTGAAGTACCCTGTGAAATCAGGTGACAAAAAAATTTAGTTTCTTAAGTAAAATGTGAAAAAAATAAAAATGTGCAGTAGTGAAGGCCCTTCACTTCCTATACCCTTCTGTTTGGCACGCCTCAGTCATGTCAGGTATTCAGGAGAGTGTTGAAGTACCCTGTGA
>NW_005365569.1:0-510 GCF_000412655.1 Myotis brandtii | reverse complement strand
CCACTTGCTATGACATGCACTGACCACCAGGGGCCAGTTGGTCTGACTGGTAATGACCCCCTGGTGGTCAGTGCGCGTCATTGAAACAGAACAGACAACCGAACAGGCTGCGTGGGGTGACCAGGCCAGCAGGGGAGTTAGTGAGGGGCAGCCAAATGACTGAACAGCAGGCTGTGTGGGGTGACCAGGCTGGCAGGGGGCTCTTGCAATCTGGGACCCCTCAGGGGATGTCGGAGAGCCGGTTTTGGCCTGATCCTGCAGGCCAGGCTGAGGAACCCCACTGGTGCACGAATTCGTGCACCGAGCCTCTAGTAGGACTATAAATTGCCCCCTCCCCCACCCACCCTTCCACTACTAGTACATTACTAAATGCCTATTTACTATAGTTCTTTTTACTGGGTACATCATGCCTTCTAAGCACAGTGGATTTTTAGAACAGTGAAACTTCCATATAATACTACAATGGTGGATACGCATTTGTCCAAACCCATAGAATGTACAACACCAAGA
>NW_005365568.1:0-634 GCF_000412655.1 Myotis brandtii | reverse complement strand
TGGCAGGCCCCCTGTCTGTCTCTGCTCCAGGCCTGCTCAAGCCGCCCCAGCTGGCCCTGTCTCCCTTGCCTTTCCTTGCACATAGTCCCATCCCGCCCACCTGCGCGCAGCCTTCTCCTGAGCTGGGTAGGCCAGCTGGCCTACCTCCCACCATCTCCTCCTCCTTACAGGCCCAGCCCTGATCTGCCCTGATTGGGGCCAGACTGGCCAGACCCCATCCATGCACGAATTTGTGCACTGGGCCTCTAGTATATATAGATTTTGGAGAGATGACAATGGCTTGGACCAGAAGTACGGCAGTGATCAGATTCTAGCTATGTTTTGAAGGTAGAACTTCAATGCTATTTTTGTTTTGTTGTGTTTGTTGTTGTTGCTGTTACTGTTCTGTGCTCTCCCCTGAACAACTGGAAGGGAGGAGTTCCTATTACCTAAGATGGACAAGACTATAGGAGAAGAAGCTGGTTTCCTGATGGCATGGGTAGAGGACTTCAGGAGCTCATTTTTTAACATGTTAATTGGTGGCTGGACATATGAACCTATATTATCTCAATTACTCCCTTCAACAACTTGACAAGCTGGTTACTAATATTATAATCATTTTATATTTTAAAAACTAATACCTAAAAAGGTCAAA
>NW_005365567.1:0-463 GCF_000412655.1 Myotis brandtii | reverse complement strand
CACAGAGCAGGGCCCATCAGGGGGTTGGGGCGCTGCTGCTGTCACACTCAAGGCAGGGCCAATGGGGAGGTTATGGCTCTACCCCGTCTCACATAGAGCAGGGCCTGTGCGGGGAGTTGGGGCGCTGCCCTCTATCACCCAATCAGGGGGTTGGGGAGCTCCCCCCTATCAGGCACAGAGCAGGGCCAATCAGGGGGTTGGGGCCCCTTCCCCTGTCAGGAACAGAGCAGGGCGGATAGGGAGGTTGTGGCCTGTCACACATAGAGCCGCAGGGCGATCAGGGGGTTTGGGCGCTGCCCCCTGTCACACTGCTCCAGGGGCTAGGAGGCCTCGCGGCTCCTCTGATCCCAGGCCAGGAGGTCTCACGGCTCCGCTTGACACCAGGGCAGTGAGGCCTGGCGGCTCCGCTGATCCCGGTGCCAGGAAGCCTCTCGGCTCCGCTGATCCCGGGTTCGGGAGGCCT
>NW_005365566.1:0-571 GCF_000412655.1 Myotis brandtii | reverse complement strand
TACCATTTTTTCTTGTTTTTTTGAGGTAGGCTGTAGACTATGTGAACTTCCCTCTCAGGACTCCTTTTGCTGTATCCCAGAGATTTTGGGTTTGTGTTTTCACTGTCATTTGTTTCCTGGATGCTTTTTATTTCTTCTTTGATCTCTTTGGTAACTCAATCATTGTTTAATAGCATGCTAATTAGCCTCTAAGTGTTTGATTTTTTTCATTGTTTTTATTGTAGTTGATTTCTAATTTTATGCCATTGTGATTTGAGAAGATGCTTGATATGATTTCTATCTTCTTGAATTTGAAGACTTTGCCTGTGTACCAATATGTGCTCTATGTTTGAAAATGTCCCGTGTGCACTTGAGAAGAATGTATATTCCATGGTTTTTGGGTGAAATGTTCTGAAGATGTCAATTAAGTCCATCTGATCTAGTGAGTCATTTAGGATTGCTGTTCCTTTGTGATTATTTATATGTATTAGATCAAACTGCTATGTCACCAAGATTTTTTTAGTTTTTTTTTTATATATAGTAGATGTTTTGTGGGACCCAGTGGTGCCATCTCTCCAGTATTCTGGGTTGG
>NW_005365565.1:0-799 GCF_000412655.1 Myotis brandtii | reverse complement strand
TTGGAAGTCTCTGGCTTGCACTTGTCATTATGTGCCTGGTTATCAAGACTTGGGGGGTGGAGGGGTGTCCCTCAGCCCAGCCTGTGCCCTCTCACAGTCTGGGACCCCTCAGGGGATGTGAACCTTCCGGCTTAGGCCCGCTCCCCGGGGGATCAGGCCTAAGATGGAAGTCAGACATCCCTCTGGCAGCCCGGGACCTATCAAGGGATGTCTGACTGACAGCTTGGGCCTGCTCCCCATGCAGTCGGATATTCTTAGTGCTGCCATGGAGGCAGGAGAGGCTCCCACCACCACCGCTGCACTCGCAGCCATCAGCCTGGCTTGTGGCCCAGTGGAGCTCCCCCTGTGGGAGCGCACTGACCACCAGGGAGCAGTTCCTATATTGAGCGTCTGACCCCTGGTGGTCAGAACACATCATAGTGACTGGTCATTCCAGTTGTTCCACCATTAGGGTCAATTTGCATATTACCCTTTTATTATATAGGATGGTTTGTAGTCCAATAGCTCCATCCTGAGATAATCTGAGGTATGGAGGGATTCTAACTAATGGCCCCATAGTTACTCCTATTCTGTGCTGACTCTTAGAATGTCTTCAAATATTTCATTGCTTGGACAGCATTGGCAATTTCAACATCATTAGTAGGAAAAGAAGTCTCTCTAGCCCATTGCTGGAGGAAAGGTAAAGTCGGCAAACACAGACCATGGCATATTGGCATGTGTGCTTCATGGTGACTTTGTTATGTCTTCTTGCATTGTGCCTAAAGTTTGCTGAAATATCTCCATTCTGAAAACTAAACAA
>NW_005365564.1:0-556 GCF_000412655.1 Myotis brandtii | reverse complement strand
TGGCCTGTGGGGATCGGGCTGAAACCCGCAGTCCAACTCTGCCTGTAGCTCTTACCTGCCACTCCCGCTCATACTGCCCCACTGTGCCAGCCGTGGGCTTGCGCTCAGTTAGTCCCTATCCAGAGAGGCTCGTACGCCAGCAGCAGTGCTTGCCACCCCTGAGCCCTGCATCTGGTGCCCTCCTGAGTGGAGTGGCCTGCAGGATTGGGTCGAAACCGCCTCTCCAACATCCCCCAAGGGGTCCCAGATTATGAGAGGGTGATGCCAAGCCAAGAGACCCCACTGGTACATAATCAGGGCTGGGAGGGACCTCAGGAGGGCTCCAGGGTGTGTCTGGCCCATCTCACTCATTCCTAATAGGCCGGACACCTGCAGCAGGCTACCTATTGGTCAGAGTGTCTGCCCCCTGGTGGTCAGTGCAGGTCATAGCGAGCAGTTGAGCTGTATTAGCATATCATTAGCATATTATGCTTTGACCAGACTACCAGACACTTAACATATTAGGTTTTCATTATATAAGATTCTGCTTCTACTAATGTTGCCATTTTCTGTCAGC
>NW_005365563.1:527-865 GCF_000412655.1 Myotis brandtii | reverse complement strand
GAAAGGATTATTTTGCATCCTTGAGAAGGCCCTGAGTGTTCCTGTTGTTAGGCTGGATTTAGATATAGGTAGCTGCTGTTAGCCAAGTGTCTGTTATCTGGGTCCTGATCTGGGCTGTACCAAGTCTCTTTCTGTTATCTGGGTCCCAATCTGGGCTGGGTATGGGAAGCAAGAAGCAGCCATGGGGGCAGGAGACCTCCCTAAGAAGGGGCGAGTGTTCAAGCCCCTGCATAATTGGGGGGGTGAGGATCTGTGCCCCACTTCTGTTGACCCCCAAGTTCTCTCCTGCCAGCCCCTCTGCGACTGTGCCTGTCTTAGGTCGTTCCTCCCTGAGGAAT
>NW_005365563.1:0-431 GCF_000412655.1 Myotis brandtii | reverse complement strand
GCCTGCTGGCGGGGCCCCGGCATTGATCACATATCTTGGGGAACCCAGGTTTCTTCTCCAGGGAGGGCCCAGCTCATGCCATTGGGCGAGAGACAGATCCATGGTACCAGCCACCATGAGGCTTCAACCTCAGCATGAACAGAGCTCAGGCAACAGCTGTGGGCAATTGGATTGTAAGAAGAGGGACCCTCTTGGCAAAAAGGGCAAGAGAGGTCAATACAGAATGCTTAAGTGCCTTCCCAGGGGGCCTTCCACACAGTGGAAGGGATTAAATCCTTTCTTGTCCTTATTAAATTGCTGCCAAACATTCAAAGAATTACTTTGTAAGTTTGTTTGGGATAAGTGCACAATATGCTGTTGTAAAGTATCAAAAATTATTAATGAAACTTGTAGTATAATACCATGTAAGAATATTCTTTGCTCTAGGTCAT
>NW_005365562.1:0-854 GCF_000412655.1 Myotis brandtii | reverse complement strand
GGGTTTTCAGAAAGAGAACAAATAACCAGACCCATGTGCTCATCTGTTCAAGTTGCCAGGAGCACCCATGGTAAGATCTACTTAAAAGCTTTGCCTGGGTAAACTGGAGTCTGCGCCTGATACTCACAGCACACCAGCATGGTGGCCCCCGAGAGGAAGAAGCGGTTTCCCTTCTCCATGGTGAAGAGCTGGAACACGAAGACCACGAGGGAGATGACGGAGAAGATGATGGAAAGGATCATGAAGGCCTGCACTGCCTTGAGCGCATCTGTGGACACAGGGGCAGGAGAGCAAGGGTGTCAGGCCAACCAATCCCTGACCAGGCTGGACGTTTCCCCCATCACATGAATTGTCAGCACTGAATACAATAGCTTTATAGATACCTTCATCGGCATATGGCAGGGGTCCCTCGCAGTTACCGTTGCTGCAGTTTTTCCAAAGACCTACTGATGCTCTTGAAACATCTGAAACCACCCAGACCTGAAATCAGGAGGAAACAAAACATTGTTTTAAAACTGACCCTCTGCTTTAAAAGAAAAAGAAATATCAAATCAGCTTGTGTCAGGAACAAATCTTAAGCAAGACACCATATTTAGCCATACATGTGGCTGTGCAACCCATTTCTTAGTGGAAATGAGATTCAATCCAGATTGTGTTGCCTGGCTAGTGTAACATGGTGGTTGAGTGTCAAGCTATGAACAAGGGTTGTGGGCTCGATCCCCAATAGGGGAGTGCAGGAGGCAGCCAACCAATGATTCTCTCTCATCATTGATGTTTCTACCTCTCTCTCCCTCCCTCTTCCTCTCTGAAGTCAATGAAAATATATATCTACACTAATAAAAGAGAAACATGGT
>NW_005365561.1:0-1002 GCF_000412655.1 Myotis brandtii | reverse complement strand
GCATGTGGCTCGTGAGCCGCAGTTTGCCAACCACGACTCTAATCAACTGAGCCACCCAGCTAGGGCATGAAGTAAGAATCTTGTATCTCACATAGATAGAATGGGACCAGAGATATAGATAGCATCAAGGGGTAAGAGATCAACCAAAGAACTTGTATGCATGCATATAAGCATAACCCATGGACAAAGACAGTAAGGGGGTGAGGGCATGTGCTGGGGGTGGGAATGGCTGGGGAGAGGTCAATAAGGGAAAAAGGAGACACGTGTAATACTTTAAACAATAAAGAATTTTAAAATGTTTTGGAGATGAATGGTGGTGAGGGTTGCACAACAATGTGAATGTACTTAATGCCACTGAACTGTACACCTAAACATGGTTAAGATGGCAAATTTTATGTTCTGTATATCTTACCACAATACATTTTAAGAGATTTTTAAGTAAAAACAAACAATCAACAACAACAAACAACTTATATGAAGCCACAAAAAAGAAAAAAAGAATATTTTATGGCCCTGGCCCATGTGGCATTGTCCTGTACACCAAAAGTTGGCAGGTTTAATTCCTGGTCAGGGCACATATCCAGGTTGCAGATTCAATCCCTAGTCCAGAGGAGGCAGCGGCCCATCAATGTTTCTCACATCAATATTTCTCTCTGTCTCAAAAAAATTAATAAAATTTTTTAAAAATAATATTTTATGTAGCAAAACAACAACAACAATCTCTTCCTTTAGCTACAGTACTTCTAAAAAAAGAACTTGGAGAATAATATAAAAATCTACTATATATCTTAATGGCTTGTTCTTGGATCTTTGTGGACATAGTTATTCTCAACCTATTACTTGTTATCTCAGAGTCCTATGAGAGGACCTTTCTGATTATTAATCTCTACAGATTTAATAGACACTGGAATAGGTACATAATTAAGAAACTTTATGTTTCAGAAGACAAATGATTAGGTAGCTCCTTATCTGAAATGAGTAACCAGGTTTCTTTTTCTTCTT
>NW_005365560.1:0-809 GCF_000412655.1 Myotis brandtii | reverse complement strand
GAATAGAGGGATCATACCTCAACATAATAAAAGCTCTGTGTGACAGACCTATAGTCAACATCATACTCAATGGACAAAAGCTAAAACCATTTCCCATAAAAACAGGAACAAGACACAGATGCCTACTTTCGTCACTCCTGTTCATCATAGTACTGGAAGTGCTAGCCATCGTGATCGGACAAGAAGAAGAAATAAAAGGCATGCAAATTGGAAAGGAGGAAGTAAAACTGTCTCTATTCACAGATGACATGATACTGTACAATGTACTGTACAATGTACAGTGTACATAGAAAACTTTCCCATTCTCTTGAGTCTCATTTGGCTGTTCTGTCAATCAGAGTGATTGTGATGCTTAACTTTAGGTATAGTTAGCAGCCCTGCAAACTGCAATGTGTGTCTTTGTGCTGGAGGCAGAGGGTGATGATGGTGATGGGATGGAAACCCCCAAGGAAAAAGCTTAAAATAAAGAGCGTTTTTTTAAAAGATCCAGCAGAGCCATGCATCTGCAAATAAGTTACAGGCCAACTAGGTGGAACCTCACTGCAGAATCTGTCGCTCATTATCTGCAGTGAGTTTGCTTGTGAAACAGTGCATGCACTATTCACAATTGTGTATATTAACTCAGTGCTGAATTTCACCAACTGGCAAATTGGGAGTGCAAGAAAAACACCAGCTACTCAGTTTGCTGAGGCTGATGCATACCAAGGGACTTTTCCTTTCTCCATTAGTTTAGAGCAAGCATGTCAAACTCGTGGCCTGCAGGCCCATGCGACCCACAACGAATATTTTTGTGGCCCAGCCAACATAAT
>NW_005365559.1:0-230 GCF_000412655.1 Myotis brandtii | reverse complement strand
GAGTCATTAATCGGCTGCCTCCTGCACGCCCCCTACTCGTGATGGAGCCCACAACCCAGGTATGTGCCCTTGACTGGAATCGAACCCAGAACCCTTCAGTCCACAGGCCGACGCTCTAAGCACCGAGACAGACCAGCTAGGGCCTGTATCTATTAATTTTGCAATCTTCTGTGACTCCATAAATACTAAAAATTAAAATCTAGCCCTGACTGGTTTGGATCATTGGATAG
>NW_005365558.1:0-992 GCF_000412655.1 Myotis brandtii | reverse complement strand
CTATGTCCCTCCCTCAGTGCCTTTGATCTAGTTCTTAGGATTCCAACAGAAAGTGGTGAACACTGGCAGGCTACACCTAAGAGGAGCTTTACTGGATAAAGTCCCCTCTCGGGCAAAGCCACCTGCAGCTGGTATTTGGCTAGACATCACTAAGAAACTTGTATGCCTTCGTTTGCACCATATTTCTGATGTGAGACAGCAGACAGTGTAACAGTGAAGCTAGAACAGTTGGAGAAGATGAAAGAAGGCTCAGTAGTATTAAAGCCTGACCTTCGAGCCACTGTAGTGATAGAGCGAACAATCTGCAAACAGACACAAGAAAAGATCAGTCCACAACTATGTCCCTCCCTCAGTGCCTTTGATCTAGTTCTTAAGATTCCAGCAGAAAGTGGTGAACACTGGCAGGTCTCACCTAAGATGAGCTTTACTGGATAAAGACCCCTCTCGGGAGTTAATACCCATACTTCTGTATTTTCTTGAAAATTACTGCACAAATAGATAATTGTGCGTGGTTTCTCATGTAACGCTATGAATTATTTATTCCAAAGTGAAGGTATAGCTATTCTAAATGTATCTTTTTGAACATAGTCCTTATTATGTTCCAACTTCAAAGAACACCTTCAGATATTGTTAAAGAGAGATATTGGAACCAGGTGGACTCCAACATGAAGGCATCAGCCATTCAGCCACAGGGAAGACCAAGGATGCATATCATTTAAGGGCCCAACAAACTGCTATCTACATAAGTGCTTATTTCACTCAAGGGAACGCTTGCTTCATTCCTCATTCCTTGACATTTCAGATAGGTGGGCTAGCAGATAGCACCATGCATATTGACCAGGTGCTTCTGCCTGATGCGGAGTGATCTGGAAAGGCTTCACAAAGGAGCTGGGGTAAAGGGGACAGGCAGAAAAGAGTCCCATGCAAGAAGGTGAGCAAAGACAGAGCAGCCAGTGGGCTGTGCCAGCCACAATCATTAGTGCACGGGACGT
>NW_005365557.1:677-905 GCF_000412655.1 Myotis brandtii | reverse complement strand
ACTGGGGATTCTTAGGAACCAGCATCAGAGAGAGGCACCTTTGTTTTCTTGAAACTGAAGAAGAGTGAAACTCAGCATTTCCAGGAATTTCGAAATGTACAGATTAATAAAAAATGTTTACCAAAAGTTGAGAAGGCTTGCCCTAACCTGTTTGGCTCAGTGGATAGAGTGTCGGCCTGCGGACTGAAGGGTCCCGGGTTCGATTCCGGTCAAGGGCACGTACCTTGG
>NW_005365557.1:0-633 GCF_000412655.1 Myotis brandtii | reverse complement strand
TCGATGTTTCTCTCTCATCGATGTTTCTAACTCTCTATCCTTCTCCTTTCCTCTCTGTAAAAAATCAATAAAATATATTTTTAAAAAAAAGTTGACAAGGCTCTCTCTCAAAACAGCCGTCACAAAATCAGTATCAAATCCCATCAGAAAAGTTGCTGGATGATGCTGGCTTTTCCAAATAAATCACCGTCTCAGTTCTACTGGGTAATGAAAACAGCAAAACACACAGTTGCCATTGATATAGGACACTGTGCTGCTTTGCAGGTCATTTGACAGTTAGTTATAAACATGCTACTAGCTTCCCAGGATGTCTCTTTGTTTACTTTGTGAGACCATCACCCAGCAGATATTTGACCACCTGATTCTTGTAAAGAAGTTACAATTAATTGCCTTTTTAAGACAGTTTTTGAAAGTTGAAAATGTCTAAGAATGCTGTGTTTTTATTATAGCGCATCCATTTCTTCCTGGGACTTTTTTCATTAAATATCCCACTTAGTCCATGGTTATTCTTTGTAATCCAG
This sequence comes from Myotis brandtii, assembly GCF_000412655.1. Taxonomy (NCBI): domain Eukaryota; kingdom Metazoa; phylum Chordata; class Mammalia; order Chiroptera; family Vespertilionidae; genus Myotis; species Myotis brandtii. Next base: position 112 of record NW_005365557.1, on the reverse strand, counting down.
ACATTTTTACTAATGGCATTGAAACGCGGAAATTAAACCCAAACATATTGTTTTCCTTTGGACAGGATGTAAAGATGATTTCCTGGGTTCTTGTCCAGGTGGATTCAAAGAA
>NW_005365556.1:0-1247 GCF_000412655.1 Myotis brandtii | reverse complement strand
TGAGAACCACTGCCGGGTCCAACAGGACCCCGCACCCCAGGTGCCAGGCAAACGTCTGTGGAATCCATGTCAGTCAGCCTACCAGCAGTGACAAGCTGGTGGCAGGACAGAGTGGCTGAGAAATAACTGAGGACAGACTAAGGGTGGCCCAGTTATCAACGGAAAAGTGTTACTTTAGCAGTTTTGCCAATTAAACCAAAGCAAGTCAGCTGAGTAAGGCCCCTACATCTGAGCTGTTTTTGGAGACACTTCATGATTCACACCCAAATCATACAAGATTAAAGAAAACACTGGATAAAATCAAGCCAAACATTAAGTTCAGAGGAAAGATCTTATTGGACAAATTAGAAAAATATTGGTAGTGTGCTTCAGAGAAACCCACTTCTTTCCTCCAGCTGCAGGGGCGAAAACAGCCTCAGTGGCAGAGGGAGAGAGAATATGAGTTGTTTTAAGTGAGTTTGCTCCACCCTCTCACACTGGCCACCACCCCACACTCACAGCCAATGTGCTAACCAGTGGCCTCGGCCAGAACTGAGGGGAACGTGCATCTATAATAAGGATTCTGTTATATGGCTGGGCTCTGGAGAAGGCGCGTCAGGTTGGAATGAGGCTTCCTTGCCTGAATCATCAGCTAGCCGAGGGAGCTGCTGGCCACTGGTTGTCCCCAGCCACACGTGAGGGTTCTGACCACGTGGATCACGCCTGGTGCAGACCCCGGGTTTCAAGGGGAAGCTCACAAATGACATTATCCCAATGACCAAAAGTGAGAAACAGTGAAAACAGTGGGTTTGGAGGATGCCTTCCTTCATTCACTTCCCGGGACCCTACTGTGTGCTGGTGGTGAGGGACAGAGAAGGGAAAACTTCCAGCTTGTGTTGTTCAGGTGAACAAAAAATCAGAGACGAACCAATGACTTGTATAGGCCAAAGCTGGGAGTAGTCCATCCTTGTCGCTTGACTCTTACCATCATTTCCTCTTACTGCAGCTTCTAGTGCTATACCTATTGCTACTTTAAAAACCACAGCAACCCACACTTTGGTTTCCTCACAAGATAGGGCTCAAATAGAACCTTATAGTATAGTTGTTGTCTGTCTTCTAGACAAGAGTTGGCCAAGAAAACTGAGAATGTGTGTGTGTGTGTGTGTGTGTGTGCGCGCGCGCCTGTGTGAGAGACAGACAGGAAAGACCGAGAGAGACTGAGAGGGGATCAACAGACAGACAGGCACAGACAGGCTTACCTGAGGTTT
>NW_005365555.1:0-1140 GCF_000412655.1 Myotis brandtii | reverse complement strand
TCATTGCTTTATGTATAAAATAGATGTATATTTAAAAAATTTTATTCTTCTCATATAGTCATTTTCTTATACCATTCATATATCATAGAATTAGTATGTTAGGGATGAATTATATTGTTTTTATTTAAAATTTTAAATTTATAAAACTCATTTTGTTAGCTGTTAAGTATGTATAAGGAGATATACATAAAATATCCTATATAATAAAACCCTAATATGCAAATTGACCAAACGGTGGAACTACTGGCAGAATGAATAGTTGCTATGACGTTCACTGACCACCAGGGGGCAGACAGTCAATGCAGGAGCTGTCCCCAGTTGGAGGAGCTGTCCCCAGTTGGGGGCAGCTCCTGCGCTGAGCTTCTGCCTCCTAAGAGGGAGGTGACTGGTGGTGGCAATCAGGAGCGGGACTGGCCAGCAGGCGGCACCAGGCCGCCAGCCAAGGCAGGTACCAGTGGGGCCCCCCCGATTGCCTCACCCACTGGTTGCCCCAATCGCCCTGCCTGCCGGTCACCCCACAGATTGGCCCTGATTGCCGGCCAGGCCTAGAGACCCTACCCTATATATTGGGAACAGTCTCTTAGATTTTAAAATTAAAACCTGGCAAGGTTACTCTAACACTGAAAAAACAGGATGATGCAGCGATAACATGCATGGACGCTGGCTTGCACATTTTGTGGTCAGCCCTGATTCTGACACTTAAAATAATTGTGTCACAAAGCCAATTACTTAACTTCTCTCTGTTTCAGTTTTTCCACCCCTAATATGGGGAAAATGGTACTACTGCCTCAGAAGGGTCATGTTATGAACTACTTTTTATAGTCAGGACAAAAAAATGTAGCTGCCCATACAACAGCAAGATGCTTTTCACCTGTATGAAAAGTATGGTCACTGGTGCATGCAGTGTCCCAGATTGCGAGAGGGATGTACGACTGCCGGTATAGACCTGATCCCCGGGATCGAGCCTAAACCGGCAGTCAGACATCACCCAAGGGTGCAGGCCAGGCTGAAGGACTGCCCCCTGTGCATGAATTTTGTGCATTGAGCCTCTAGTCCCGTGGTCGGCAAACTTCGGCTCACGAGCCACATATGGCTCTTTGGGCCCTTGAATGTGGGTCTTCCACAAAATACCACCACACT
>NW_005365554.1:0-1572 GCF_000412655.1 Myotis brandtii | reverse complement strand
GGTGGACAAGATCCTGGATGGCCACCCTGTCCAGTCAACCCATGGATCATGATGCCAGTGCCATATAGGCCAGCACCAAGGCCCAGACCTTGCATAATGACTCTGCCGACATGTCTGATAGCTTCTACTTTCAGCAGGCAGCGAGCTAAAATGCCACCCACAGTTCATCCCAGGAGAAAAACTTTAACCAAGGGAATCTGATAGTAAGAAGGAGATGCATGACCAGGCAACAGAATTACTACCGGAAAGCTGTGGAATCTATGCTCATGGCCCAAGTGTCGGAGGAGGTTGTATCCTCACAACAGGCCCTGGTGAGGCATGTCCCCAAAGTAGAGAAGGCCCTGGACTTTCGGTATCACACTGTGGAGAACTCTAGCGAGAGTAGTCTAGACATGGAGGATGATGTAAGTGTCCCCAGCACCCCAAAGCCCAAGCTCAGGCAATATTTTGACAGCATGTCAAGTGATAGTGGCTCTGACTCAATGGCCCATGGAATTCGATCCCCTGGGGAGCAGCTGGAGGACAGCCTGGAGGCAGAGTCCTCCATCTGGGGTTGGTTCACCAAGATGCTCCCATCCATAGTGCGCTTCACCAAGTCTGTAGTCATCCCCTCCAGCAGGTCCAAGGGGAAACAGGCTGGCCACCTAGGCTGCAACACAGCCCTTAATGAGTGGTTCAACAGCCTGGACAATGACAGCCCAGACCTACAGAACCAGCGGCAGATCCCCAGGAAGCCCATGAGTGACCAGCCAAACAACATCCCCATTTCCCAGGACAAACTGCCCGAGAACATCATCCTGGTCAACGCCTCGGACTGGCAGGGCCAGTTACTTTCAGACATCCTGCAGGGGCACACATTGCCCTTGGTGTGGGCTTGTTCCACAGTTGATGTCCAGGAGGCATTTAGCATCATCATCTCCTTGATGCAGAGATATTGCAAGTGCAATTCCCAAGCTCTGATAGCAGTTTTCCCACCAACCACCCCAATAGCTGGACTACATGCATTTTCTGGTCATTCTGCTGGGTTCCCACCCCATGGCCAGCTACATAGGTTCCATGGAATGTCGCTACAACAACTTCTTCCAGGGCCTATACTGGTGGGACATGTTCAACAACCTGGAGTCCCAGAACACCTTGCAGGACACACAGGACGTTTTGTCGAGAATCACAGAGTAGGTGCCAACTGTGTCTACCTGCTGCCCATCGAAGAGGGCATGCTCAATGAGCAGCAGAAGTGCCCCAACGAGAAGTCCTCACAGAAGCTCATTCCCTGAGTTGGAGCAGTGAAGGTTGGAAGAGTGGATCGATCTTCAGCCATTTCAGGAGATTCAGATGATGTGGACCCCTCATGCTCCAGTGTTCTTCCTGCCAGGAAGGCCTCACCCAACACACTCTTCCCTCCGTCAATGAGTGGGGGCCTGTCCTCCCCCAGCCAGAGTGTCCATGCAGAGACAATGGAGCTGCAGGTGGATTACTGGACAGCAGCCCAACCATTAGATACAAAGAAAATTGTGAAGAAGAAAGACGTGCCTACCGCCAAAAGCACACTCAAGTGCTTCTTCCAGTCTATCC
>NW_005365553.1:2995777-2996941 GCF_000412655.1 Myotis brandtii | reverse complement strand
ACATGTAAACTACAATTTAACTGAAGTATGCTATAAGTGGAGATTGGATGAGGTTGCCAATACCGATCCTTTGGTATCAGGAACTCTCCACTTCCTTCAGGAGATCTGTTCATTGTATATTCATGTGAGCATCTAATATATGACAGATATTAGTAACCTTCATATACATAAAAAAATGTCTTTTATATTTTCAATATAAATTCTTGTATAGTCCTCAGAGGTAGGTGCACCTCTCTTTGGAGATTATTGCTGTAGAATCTGAATGTATATGGAGGAGGAGCTAAAAATATTTGCTTGTATCTACTGCCCAGGTTGGAAGTTCTGCTATGTATAAATGTATAAGATGTGTTCCCCCTGGACATGTGGATATACATATTTTTATTTATTGAAATCATGTCAGGCTAAAATCTATTGGCATACATAAGTTAGTACTATGTTAACAATATAATTTGAGTTCTATCATAAATGTGTCACAGAAAACTTTCTAAAGATTTTCACAAGGATAACGTGAAGCATTAAAATTAATTTATTGGTTTACTCTTCTCTACTTCTGGCATTGAAAGGATTTACTGGTTGAAGATGTATACAAGTAGTCCATACCATTGAAATGACTGGAAGAAATTAACTCAGGACTCTTAAACAAATCTTTCACTTATGTTTCAATTGGACAGTTTTTTCATTTCTATTTCATAGAAATATTAAGAACTAGTGGCCTGGTGGATGGATTCGTGCACATTGGAAGGAAATTTATTAGAAGAAAGATTTGTGTGGTAATTACATTGCTGCAAAAAAGTACATGTCAAAATAGTATATATGATATAGCATTATAAAATTGAGATACAAAATATTTTAATATCGCTATTCATCCTTTCTCTATAACAGAAGTGTCAGAGATGAAAGAAAATTAGTAAAATGTATATGAAAATAATATATAAGTTGATTAATAAATCAACAATAACAACATAATATATAAACAACAAAGACATGATATAAAAATAACAAAGATAAGATAGAAAAACAACATTGATAAAAACAATGATTGATAAATTGATCAATAAATACACAACAAGATATAACAACAACAAAGACATGATATAAAACAACATTGATAAATTGATTAAACTTATTCTAATATCTCCCTGTATACTACATTAAGAGTAAAAA
>NW_005365553.1:2988687-2995327 GCF_000412655.1 Myotis brandtii | reverse complement strand
TGCTTTCACCACCACCCCCCATGTCTGTGTCTGTGGGTTATGCTTATATGCATGCATACAAGTCCTTAGGTTGATTTCCTACTCTCCTGAAGAAACTGCAAAGCTTATTCTTAACCCTCCCCTGCCTTCCCACTGTAGTTTGACAGTCTGCTCAATGCTTCTTTGTCTCTGTATCTATTTTTGTTCATCAGTTTATGATGTTCTTTATATTCCACAAATGAGTGAGATCATGTGATATTTATCTTTCTCTGACTGGCTTATTTCGCTTAGTATAATGCTCTCCAGTTCCATCCATGCTGTTGCAAATGGTAAGAATTCTTTTTGGCTTTGCAAATACCAGTATCCCTCCATACCTGTGACTGGCCCTTGCCTGAGGATTGAGTTAGAGGAGACAGTTTGTTTGTAAAGAGGTGCCTATGATGGCAGGCTCTGCCTAGTGCTATAAGTGATCCCTGAATGGGTTTGTAAAAGGACAAGAGAATGGAGTTTACCTGGGAGATGTTGCATCTTCAGGGACCTCCGTCCTCTACTCAGCAAAGGCAGAAGCACAGCGTTGGATTTCCCTTTCCTAGCCCTCATGTCAGTGTGTCATTTTTCTCAGTGTCTCCTCCTTGAAATCAGAGCTACCAACTACCCTCTATTGTTTGCTTCAAATATATACATGATGAGTAGGGGCAAACTTTTGCTACTACAAAATATGCCTGTTTTGGATATTGATTATTTTAAGCTAGTTATTTTTAAAAAACAAAAGACTCAGGAAGAACCTTTTACCTTCCCCCAACTGCCTAAAAGACTTTAGATAGAGGATCTGTTCCAGGAAGGGAGCTATCATCATAGACAACTACAGTTGACCCTTGAACAACACAAGTTTGAACTGTTCAGGTCCACTTATATGAAAATTTTTTTCAATAAATATGTACAGTACAATAAATCTATTTTCTCTTCCTGTGGTTTTCTTAATAACATTTTCTTATCTCTAGCTTCCTTTATTTTAAGAATACAGTACAAATATATTACATATAAACTATGTTAATTCGCTATGTTATCAGAAAGGCTTCTGATCAACAGTAGACTATAGTGGTTAAGTTTTGGGGAGTCAAACAAAAGTCATACACAGATTCTTTTACTGCATCGGGTGTCAGCACCCCTAAGTCCCTCAGTTGTTCAAGTGTTAACCTTATAATTTAATATAAACTGGTGTGACAGGCAAGGAGGAACCTGACTGAGCAAGACCCGTTTGATCAAAGTCCTCTCTGCGCCCCATTGCTAAAGATGGCCCAGCAAACACTTATTACCAACCCTTTACTTCTCCATCCCCATGTGAATTTCCTTTCTCTTTTTTGAAGTCATAAACCACCACCGCCCCTTTCTCTTTAGCTCAAGATGGTATATAAGCCTCAACTGCCCCATTTGCGATTTGTCCTCAGGTCTCATGCTCTTGGAGAACTCTCCCATGCCAACACATAATAAATTTGGTTATTTTTTTCCTGTTAATCTGTCTCATATCAATTTGCTTATTAGACTAGCTAGAAGTTACTTAGAAGGGTAAGGAAAACTTTTCCTCCTGGCCAAAGATAAGGAAGTTGTCATACTAAATGACATACCAGAGTTATACAAACAATTGAGGATAACTTAGTCTTATAAATTGAAATGTGTAGGCTTCCAGATATAAGTATCAATGTCTTTGAAAAATAGGACTGTAGTTTCATTTCTGGAATCAAAGAGCAAGACACAGGGGATTGCTCCTATTTTGGAGAGTCACTCCTTGCAGACAGTGATGATAAACCCATGTAGGAGCCCCATAAAATAGATTAGCTGCTTTCCAACACTTGGTGTCTTTGTTTCCTAAAAATGTGGAAACCAGCTGCAGGTTGGACAACGCCTCTCCCAAGTACCTACTCGTATAAAAACGTATACCTCTTATTAAACTTAAACTTTATTGCTTCACCCTCCCTTGCCTGGAATAATAGTGTGATTAATCTGTCATTTGTTTGGAGTATGTATTTCTTCCTTTTGCTTATTAAGAGATATTATCCTGTATGCTATTGAATTTATTATAATTCCCACATTAAACTTGTGCTAAATAAATTGCTGGCAAAGACAACTCAGTTTCTGAGAATCACTTTTGCTGCCTCAAAACAAAATGTATTGAATACATTCAGCTTCTTGGATGGCTAAAACTATCTGTGGGAGATGGAGAATTTGTGGGGAGGGGAGCGTATAAACAAATTGGGAAGAGCCTAGAGAATAGTACAACTTCACATGGTGACCAAAGCTCTGGGCATTTTTCCTATGTCCCTGTTCTCTTGTGAGGGGCCCCATATCATCCCACTTAGCAAATCATCACCCTCTAGGTCTTTCTCCTTTGAATCCTCTCAGTGGGATCAGTGGGGTTCAGAAGGCTGTTTCCTCTTTGGAGCCCAACACTTACTGGCTGTTCTTCTGGGAAGAGGTGGGTGAGGGAGTGCAGGGGCTCACCACCTCCTCCCCAACACAGTGCCTCTAAGTACCCTTTGATGCTGGTGGTCTGAGACCAAGCATCCCATAAAGAGGCAGTGGTTAGCAGGGAATTTGGGGTTGGGTGAGGGAGGATTGGAGTCTTAGGGTGGTGCTTAGAGGGTTATCTTGCCAGAAGGCAAACTCTGTTTGAGACATGGAGAGCAATTTTGGTGTATAAGAAGTTGATTCCTTTTAAGAAGGAAATGGGTAAGGGGTTAGGTCCTAGGGTCCCTTGGATGGGAGGGACCACAGGGAGTGTGACCTCATTCAGCTTCCTACTTCAGGTGGAATGTAATTCAAGTCTGAACCCCACCCAGACTTCTTTCCTCAAGGTCAGTAACCCTACTCCATGTCCAGCCTGATTCTTGGCCCCCCATCCAGAGCTGTATATACTGAATCCTTGATTCAGCGGTTAGGCTCCAGGGTCCCCTGGAGCAAGTGGGTTGAATGCCCTTCCTCTCTGAAATCAATAAATATATTTTAAAAAAAGAAGAAAAAAACCAACCCCAAATTATTAACTGCCTAAAGTGGGAAAGCAGGGAAGAGAGATCCTTTCTATTTCCTGGCTAGCTCACTTTATTCATGTGTGTATCACTTTTGCTGAGGGTTCTCTCCCAAATAGATGGCTGACTCCGGAGGTCAGCCCCAGCTGACTCAGGTGAGTGTCCCCAGCCATCCAGGGAGGGGATATTAGTGTCACTGAACTATATATACCCGTTGCCACACATCCCATCCCCAAACTGCCATGGCCTTGGGCTCCTGTTCAGCTCATAAACTCACATTACTGTCTCCCTCTCATCTCTGTCTCCCTCTCCTCACCTGTCCCGATCTCACACAGCTGACCGAGGCCTTCAAGTACTTCCTGCAAGTCATGGGGTACAGTGAGTATGGGGGTCAGAGGCTATCATGAGGACAAGGGATTGCTGCAAGAATGAGGGATGGCCACTGAGGGTGTACTGGGCTGCATATCTGGCGTTTTGGCCAGACGGGTCATGCTGTGCTGTCTGTTCCTAAAACACATAGATAGGAAGGTATTGACATCTGGCCAGGCCTTGAGATATGGTCTCATGACCCCTTCCCAGCACGCAGGCCTTCTTTCTCAGAGGGCCTGGAAGTCTCATTCCAAATTTGGGAGACAAAGGACTGGATAAAGTATAAATAAAGAGAGTTTCCTCCATATGGGGGGCGGGGGCAGAATTTGAAAGACACATTTTTCTCTGGGCTTCCACAAAATTTAATAATAAAATGTAACTCTTGAAGTCAGCGCTGCAGTTCAGCCTTTGCTTCGGCAGGGTGCTGTAGCTGTGGTCAGCTGGCCAGCTTAATAAAGGCTCTTAAATTTAAATTCTGAGTCGGTGGTCTATCTCGCTGAGTAAACACATAACAGCCCCAGACCTCTTGCTCTGAATGGAAAAGTGAAATGTGCACTGAAAGGGAGCTGTGGAAAATGACCAGCAACTGGACACCCCCATTTGTAACTCTCACACCCAGCTCTGATTTGCCAGCCCCTCTTCCCCTCCTCCTCTCTGACTGCATGCTTATCCTTCTGTCTCCACAGTGGCCTCATCCTGCATGACTCACCTGTCCCGATCTCACACAGCTTCCTTGACTAGTGCAGCATCCATTGATGGCAGCCGGTCCCGCATTTGAACCTTGTCCCAGATCAGCGAGTCTGGGACTCTCCCTTTAGAGCCCCAGGGCACACCATTGAGGTCTCCCGTTGAATGGCCCTTATTGCCCTGGTGTGGGACCCAGCCCTTACCTCCCACAGCACTAACCTGGGAGGTGCATACAAAACTGGGCCAGAATGAGCAAGGGAAGATGGGCAGATCATGTGAGGAGATGACCTTGATCTTTGATCACTACCCTAACCTTGCCCTCTAACCTGTGAAACCCCTCAGCTCCTGGGAGAGCTGTCCTAATATCGCTTAGAGACTCAGACCCCTAAATGATCCTTCTCCCACATTCTGTTGTTAAGGTGGAGAGGGCATGCGTCCCCTCTCCCTAATTTAGGTGTCTGTAGATGAGGGATAAGTGGTCATTGTAGATGTCCATGGTGCCTGCCCCAGACTCTCCCTACTCATCCCATTGTAAGGGTAGGGCACTTGGTGCTGGGTCTCTATTCACCAAAGCAGATATGGCTTCTCATGAACCCTTCAGATCTCTGAATGATATGGGCCTAAATAAATGTGTCAGGGAGGCTTGTTGGTGGGTTAGTGGTCCTCAGGATGTGATGGAAATATCGGGTGTGTGAATGGAAGTTGGACTGGGAGGTGATAGGCAATGAACAAGTTTGAGGGAAGGATTGGAGCTGGGCAACAGGAAGGGGCCTGGGGCCATTGGCTCCACTAACTTTGTAGCTGTCTAGATAGTGTTTCTAGAGTGGGAGAGGGAGGGGGCAAAGCCGGGGCAGGGCTGCTTGGGGCTTGGCATAGGGGTGGGAAGGGCTACCTTGGGGCTCTCTGACCACTGTGTTATGTGTGGAGGGTGCTCTCCTGTCTCCCACAACTTCTGCTGTAACAATAAACTGTAGAGGAATCTGAGCACCATTATTATTCTGTCTCAGTATGCTTGCATCATGCCCCTTTCCTACCCCATCCCTGCCCAACTCTCACATTCTCTTCTCCAAGTGACACAAACCATGGGAGGGGGCTTGCATAGCATAGACACTTCACAAAATGTAACTTCACAGTCACTGGCCCTTATTCAATGGATTAGACAATGGTATTGTCCTTGATATTGATAATATCTTCACATTTCCGGAGGGGCTACTTAGATCTTAGAAGACTTCCTTATCAGTTATTGAGAAATGCCATGGGATTTCAGAGATGTCACCAACATCATAATCTTAAGGAAGTGCAGAAAGCCAACTGAAGTACTCAAGGACATCTTGTGACCACCTTCCTGCAGGATCTTCTGTGAGGTCACCTAGATTCCATTTTAGGCGATTCAATACGATCAGCAGACCACACCTCATGCAGGTTGCTCAGTTGATCTCAATCTTAAGATTTTTTCAGGTGAGTCACAGCAACCAGGATTTCCTCTCAGGAATTCCTCCTCCACATAAATCCAAGTTTGGGCAGTTAATTAGACTATATCTATGGTTCTTTGAAAACCTTCTCAACAATTATGAACAATAATCATCAAGAGAACTTCAGGTATTTTGTGGCTGTTGCAGGTTGATCCTTGGGCTCTAGGGCCACAAGAAGTAAAAATGAGATGCACTTTATAATATTATTGTCCAGAGTACTGTGGATGGAATAGTACAAGGTCATTTGCCAGATTACTTTGTAGAAACCCCATGGGCAATTATTCACTTTCCTCGGTGAAACAGACCTGATGACTAATGCAGCTTGATGTCTAGCACTGACACACTGACGTGGAAGTGGGGCATGGAACATGCTCTTGATGCTTGAGCATTTCATCACTCTCATGGCACCGAACTATTTTAAATGCAGTAGGCCAGGATCAGGACGGGTGAGGGTGTTTGGTGACCAGGCACAGGGCAGGCAGCAGGTACTTAAATGTCACACCGAAGAAAAGAAACTGCATAATTGGAATCACTGGCATAACTAGCTCCTAGGTAAACAAAACATGAGGAAAAGGCAAAGAGTTCCAACCAGCATCAGCCTTGACTGCCAATAGCTGCTGCTGTGCTTTATGGAAGGGAAGGTGGGTCTTCTCAGCACATTCAACTGCACAGCAAACACTGTATTGTTAGCAGAGTAATCTTCGGAAGAAGAAAATCTCATTTCTGTGTAAAATGTGAGTGCGTGTGTATGTACCTGACATGGGGGTGGTATGTGAAGTGGGTGATGACCATGTGTGTCTCTTACCTATAGATGTCCCTGCATAAGAAGCCCAAGTTAGGAAGAGGAAGAGCGGCTCTCTGCTGGGTGCCAGGGAGAGGGGTGTGCTGTCATTGGCTGACCTCTCTACTTTGTTGGTCCTACACATTCCAGGCGAGCCCATGGGGATGCAGTGCCCCCCTGTGGTTATCATGGTTCCTCCTAACTTTCCCCAGTTCCCAGTTCCCTTCCTGAGTCTCCCATGGTCTTCCTGAATCTACACAGTAGTTACATAGTGCAGGCCTGATAACACATGGTGACTCCTGTCCATTCTTGAGATCAGAGCTCAGAGG
>NW_005365553.1:2986218-2988382 GCF_000412655.1 Myotis brandtii | reverse complement strand
ACAATGGCTAGGGGCTCTGATTCCAGAAGAAAAGACTGCATCCAACACTCACCCTCCCCACTTCCTGCTCCACTAGGCAGCAGTTGGGTAACCTGGAGAAAGAAACTATAGCATGCTTGAAGGGGGAGGGTAAAATGGACATTTATTACACACAGTAGCAAAAATGGAACAAGAGTCAAATCTGCAGTGATGGTCTTTATATCAATTCTCCAAAGTATAGGCACTCAACCTAAAATAAACGTCCCTTTCTCAGTCCTGGATGAGCAATGGGATCTCACGTAGGAGAGGCTGGGATCCAGTTCATGGGGATGATGCCCAGGGAATGGCACTTAGTCTCAGTGGAGAAATGTCTGAGGACCAAAGCCTTTTGGGAGGTGTCTCCTGGATCCATCAAAAAGTCAGGAATCTCTCAGGCCCACAAGGCAATTAAGGCCATGAAGGCAAAACCAACGGTTACACAGGCCCACTTGAGCATAGGGGCCTCAGGAGCAGCTAGCTCCCTGGGCAAAATATCTAGGAAGGTGACATACAAGAAGGCACCAGCTGAAACACCCTCTAACACAGCCTTGGCTAAGCTGTGCCCCACTTCTGAGTCCCCTGTAGGCACAGCCAGCCCCAAGGCTATGCCCAGGGGGGACATGAGAGCAAATGACAGTATGCAGAACATGGCCCATCGTGGTGCAGTGCCTATCTGCACCAGCCGCAGTCCTACACTAAACACCACGGGCCCCTTGTGAGCCAGGACAGCAAGACAGAGCTGCACGGTAGTTGGTACGGTTGTCTGCAGCCCCACAGCCAGACCTTCAAACACTGAGTGAAAGGAGAGTGAGAGCAAGAGAATGAGGGCTCGAAAGGGCTTCCGTGAGAGTGAGGGTGAGGGTGAGGGTTCGTGGCTGTGGAATCCATGGATTTGAGCCTCACTCACTTCCTCCTCCTGCACTTTTGGTTTTCCAATGGCTTCAGGACAGCACTGCAATGCCAGCGACTCCAAAGAGAAGACAAAGAAGAAGCCCAGGGAGATGATGAGCCCTCCATAGGAATATTCCTTCTGGGAACAGAGAGAGGGGCTGTGGGACAGGAAAGGAAGGAAGTGCAGTGGATGGAGGTGTGGAGGTGGGATGGGAGACTAGAGAGAATGGGAAATGTGGGACTAGAACTTTAAAAAGGGTAGGTGGCCTGACTGGTGTAGCTCATTGGTTGAGCATCAACACATGAACCATGGTTGAATTCCTGATGAGGGCACATGCCTGGTTTGCGAGCGCAGTCCCCAGTAGAGGGCATACCGGAGGTAGATGATCAATGATTCTCTCTCATCATTGATTTTTCTACTTCTCTCTCTCTCTCTCCCTTTCTCTCTCTCAAATCAATAAAAATAAATTTAAAAAAGAGGGGGGGTGGTTAAGGGAATGAAGGCTGGATATGGACATGCAACAAGAATACCAGAGGGACCAAGGTTGCAGTGTCAGTAGGGTTGAAATGTGGGAAAACGATGGGGAGCATGTCTAAGGGTCTAGGGCAGTGCTCGGCAAACTGCAGCTCACGAGCCACATGCGGCTCTTTGGTCCCTTGAGTGTGGCGCTTCCACAAAATACCACAAGTGGGTGCGCATGTACAGTGTGATTGAAACTTCGTGGCCCATGCCCAGATGGCGGTATTTTGTGGTAGAGCCACACTCAAGGGGCCAAGGGGCCGCATGTGGCTAAAGAGCCGCAGTTTGCCAACCACTGGTCTGGGGAAAGAAGGAAAGAGTAAAGCCAGAGCTTTCTCTGGGGTTCCATAAACCCAAAAGTATCGGGTTGACTCCTCCTTTCCCTACAGTGTCTGAGCTGAGGAGCAGAGGGATTCCTGGTATTCCTCACGTCCTCTCCTCAAAAGGATCTGGGTATGAAGAGTCTCTGGTTCGCCTCACCCTCCAGGTTGGGTGTGAGAGATACTTACAGAAGCTGAATTAGCATCTCCAGAAGAATTTCCCCCACTCTCTGTCCTGTTCTAGAGAGGAAAAAGCAGAAATTAGATGAGGGGTGGAGCAGCTCAGCTTCCTGTCCTGTCCCTTCAGCTCCACTGCTTTCCTTACAGTCTAATCTGACCTGTCGTCATGATTCCACACAACAAAGAGCTGTCATTGTCTCTATCGTTCCATGTCCTTGGCTCCATCACTTTCCCC
>NW_005365553.1:2980604-2985723 GCF_000412655.1 Myotis brandtii | reverse complement strand
CTCCTCCTTTCCCTACAGTGTCTGAGCTGAGGAGCAGAGGGATTCCTGGTATTCCTCACGTCCTCTCCTCAAAAGGATCTGGGTATGAAGAGTCTCTGGTTCGCCTCACCCTCCAGGTTGGGTGTGAGAGATACTTACAGAAGCTGAATTAGGATATCCAGAAGAATTTCCTCCACTGTTCTAGGGAGAAAAAAAAGCAGAAATTCGATGAGGGATGGAGCAGCTCAGCTTCCTGCCCTGTCCCTTCAGCTCCACTGTTTTCCTTACAGTCTAATCTGACCTGTCATAATTCCACCACACAACACAGAGCTGTCATTGTCTCTATTGTTCCACCCATGTCCTTGGCTCCATCACTTTCCCCACTTTCTCCCCTTTCTGCTGCTCATCATCTGGCTTCTTAGCCCTACACCTCAGCTGCTCACCTTCACCCGGAGCTGCCGGATCTCGAATTCAATATTCTCCAGGGCTTCAACAGTCATGTGCATGAAACCTGCTCCCAGGAAAATGCCTGCAGAAACGCAGCTCAAGAGGCTGAAGCCCCGCGGGAGTTGACCTAATGAAAAGCAGGAGTTACAACCAGTTGGCAATGAGGAGATGGACAAAGGTGACTAAGGAGCAACACGGAGCACTCAACATCCAAGCATGGGGATGGCAAGAGAATCAGAGCAAGTGTCAGGGTAGGGTGATAGGGTTGGAGTCAGGTTATAGGGGCAAAGATACAGAAGGGCTATACCTTTGAATGTCTCAATCTGGAAACATTTGAAGCAGATAGGAATAAGGCCACAAACCAGCGTGACAACCAGCATGGCAAAGAGGCAGCCAATTTTTACTTCTAGCACTGGCTCCATCCTTGGGGTACAGGATAAGCAGACCTCAGAATGACAAACGGAGTTACAAGCTTTGGAGCAGGAGTGGTGCCTTAGGTGGTCAAAGCTGTAGTGTCCACTCCTGAGCCTCAGGAAGCTGTTGGATTCTCTTTGTTTTGTGCTGCCTGATTGCGCAGCCTTGCATAGCTGACTGGGGCCCTGCCTCATCTTCCTGCCCTCCCCCTACATGGAGGCCCCTCCCCTGGCTCATGCCTTCTGAACTTGGCAACCAGAAACTCCAGACTCCCTGCCAGGCACAGCCCTGTGCTGTCTTCTCTTCAGTTCCATGACTAATCCAAGGGCTGTGGACTGACTTAGTTCATGCCTGGGGCTGGTCTAATCTAAAATGGCACAGTCTATGGTGCTACTTCCCAGCTATTTTGTGTTGGGGACAATCTGGTCCTGGCTCACTCAGGACATTTGATCTAAGCCTTCCATACCCTCCCCACACCAATGCAAGTCTTATAGGCTGCTATGCTGATACCTGAACCTTACCCTTTCAGAGGGGATTTGGGGCCACCGGGGTTAAGAAGGAGGTGGGGCTAAGGAGTGGTGCTGCTGCCACTCTGGGAACTAGTGGATGAGGGGACTCCCCTTGCCTGTAACCCCAGAAAAATAGCTCCAGGTATGGAAATGTCTATGGGAGTTGAGATTTCTAGTATTACAACACTGAAACTGTTACCACTTCTGACTGTGCCTACTTCCTGATATACGTTGTGGGAGAGGGACTGAGAGTTTTATTACACAGAAAGTTGCTCTAGCTCTGAAACAGCAAGGCCTAGGGGAACACAGAAATGAACCAAGTAAATGAAAGACTCTGCCTGGACATACCGTTTTTGAGATAGATGACTCAGTCCTGAAGGGATAGTTTCTTGAGGGACATTCATGATGCAAACTCTGGGGAGCTGATGAACCCTGAGAGAGCTAAAAGGAAAGGAAGGAGGGAGAAAAACAGAGGCCAGGCAGCTGCTGGTCACCTATCCAGGTGGCCCGTCTAACTACCCTGAGACCTGTTGAGCCAGTTCTCAGAGCGCTGGGGACGGCGTTCCCCACTACCCATTACTTCCCTGGGAAGTCCCGGTCTCTGGGAGAAGCAGCAGTATTCTTACAGGAGGGGCTGAGCTTGAGGTTTCTGTGGGGAGACAGGCATTGAATCTCTGAGGACTCACTTCGTTACTGGATAGGCCGTGATGACTGACCTCTATACCTTTTAAGAATCACAAGACTTATTCCCATTCTTTGAAAAGTTATAATTCTTATTAAAACCTCAAACAAATGCAGATATATAGGAGTACCAGCACTCCTGTTACCGTGAACAGTCAGTTGGAGCGCTGAGGAGTCTCCTCATTGGCCAAAATGGCGCAGAGGGCGGGTCTTACACTGAACGCGCCAAAGGCTGGAAAGATGAATGGACAGGCCCCGGCGCGTGGCAAGCTAAAAAGACCAATGGACTGGACTCGAGGAAGATGAATGGACAGGGCCTGAGCGGGGCCCAAAGCTCGAAATGTGAAAGGACAGGGCCCCAGCGAGCTGTAAGCTAGCAAAATAATTGGGTAGAAAAATAAAAAGCCCTTCTCTCCCTATTCCTGTAAGAACCACAGCTTGAGCAGGAAGCGGGGGTGGTCTTTGAGACAGAAGTCTACCATTCTCCCAGGTTGAGCAGCACCAGAATAAAACTTCTTTCCTTTTGCATCTGCCTCATGAGTTTGGCTTTCCTTGCGGCAGGCATTCAAACCTGTGTTTTTCGTTACACTCCCATCCTGGATACCAGGTGGCTTTAGCCTTGTCAGGCACGATGCAAGAAAACTCTTGTTACACATCCTTGTTAACTCTCAGGGGGATCTTCAACAGGGGACGGAAGAAGCTCAGACGGCGTGGTCACAGGTAAAAGATCTCCCCAGGAGCTGACACGGGCACAGCGATACAAATCCCTATGAAAAAGAGAGGTCAATGTGGGGGGTGGGTTCTTGCCACCTCCCACTAATTGTGGTCACAGCCTCCGTACCTGCCATGGCGGCGGGCTGTGAGCACAGCATGCTGCATATGCCCATCTGGACAGCACAGGTGACAGTGCACATGGCGTGGCCGTTTAAGGACAGGCTGAGTGATCCGGGGCCAGCGATTAGCTTCCTCTGGAGACCCCCGGGCAAGGATTACCATCGAGAACTTTTCCTCCTTTGGCTTCTTGCTCTAAGGTAAGGATAGAGGGACTGTTTTTGGGGAAAAAATATGGGGGAAATGTTGACCCCCATTCCTGTAGCCCTTTACATATTCTAGGTCATGCACATTCAGGCCCTACAAACGCTCTCAGAATTTTCCAACTCCTCCCACCTGGTTCTTTTTCATCATGCTTTCCCAAGCTACCTCCTCCCTGCTGCCATATTCCCAGGTACATACCCAGCTGAAGGGGATGGGATGGTAAGCCTGGGAAAAACTACAGGCCAGGGGCTTAGAGGCTGTCAACTGGGGACAAGGAAGTTCATGGGGACACTGTAAACACACATGAAAAATATGAGGTAAGATGAAAGAACCACAGATCATAAAACTGGGAAACTAAGGGTGCTAGGGTCAGGAAGGGCTAGGGGTAAGGGACCACAGGAGTAGGGTGTAGGGAGAGCAGGGGATCCACTAAGAAGAAATCGGATCAGGACACACAGCAGTGGAGGGAGGCTTAGCTTTGCCCTGTCACTTGCCCTGGACACAGCTGAGCTCAGCTCTTTGCATGCTGGGAAAGGTAGAAGCAATACTCACTGGGGCAAAGACAAAACCAGGTCGAGGGTCCAGAGGTGACTTCTCCTTTCCCTGAAATCAAAGGAAATAAAAAAATTAAGCTGGGCCTGCAGGGTCTATTCTCATAAGTCAATCTCTGCTCTCAGTCAATTGAGGACTTCTTTAACATCCGATTCTGGTAATTACTAACTATGTTCTTTGAGTTATGGTGGTTACTTCTCCAATACTCCAAACAAAGAACTTTCTCTTTGCAGCAGGGGAAAGGCAGGAACTTGGCACATAGAATGGTGTTCTTGTCAGCAGCAACCTCCACTCTCAAAAAAATCCCATTCCAGGACAATTAAATTCATGATTTTACACTGGCTCATACAGTCCTAGAGATAAGGTTTTTGGCTCAGCCATGTCCTAGATCAGGGATCAGCAAACTTTTTTAAAGGCTCAGAGAGTGCCCAAATGTGTTTGTGTCCCAACTATTCATCTCTGCCATTTGTAGTGTGAAGGTAGCCATACAAACAGACACTCAAATAAGCCTGGCTCATACAAATCCTGGCAGGGAGGATTTGATCCACAGGCCCTACTTTGCCAACCACCACCCTACATCATAATGACTTTACATGCTGTTAACATAAAAAAACCATTGAAACCTGTAAAGAATTTTGTGAGTTTATTTGAGCCAAACTGTCAACATATGCCGGGAAGCAGAACCTAAACAAATTGAGATAACGCTCCGGAGAATGGCGGGTTACATCTGTATTTATACATTGCAATAATAATAATAAAAAAAGGCATAGGTGGGTTACATGAAATTCATTGATGATAGATTAGGGAGGTGGGATAAAGCAAAGTGAGGAAACCTCTAGGATAGGGTAAAAAGTAAAATGATGGACATGTTCTTCTTTTACACAGATGAATACAGGCTA
This sequence comes from Myotis brandtii, assembly GCF_000412655.1. Taxonomy (NCBI): domain Eukaryota; kingdom Metazoa; phylum Chordata; class Mammalia; order Chiroptera; family Vespertilionidae; genus Myotis; species Myotis brandtii. The sequence continues at coordinate 2,981,207 of NW_005365553.1, read as the reverse complement.
GTTTTACATAATTAACAGTTGACAATTACCTTGATAACAATAACAATGAAGAAATGTCCTGGTTACATTTGTTTTGCCCTGAGGGGTCTGGAAAAAAGGGAACTTACAAGCTACCCTGTCATCTCACAAATATGTTATCTTAGAGGCAAAAAGACAAATGGGCTCAGTAAAGATTTAAGTTGATTTTTGTCAGGAAAAATACTGGCCTAGGACATGACTACCCACCATAACCTGTTTGCAGTTAAATATTTAATTTCAGACCATCTTTTGTGGTTATTTTAGGTCTTTGAGTTTGTACAACCGCCATGCAGGCCTTCCCTGAACTAGTCAGTTTAGCATATGGTCCCTTTTGTCCACACAGCCTACTCTCCTTGTGATGGGCATGCATGCTTAGCGTCATATAGTGAAATGGGTATAGATATGTAACCTTTAACTGACGTAAAAGAAAATTTTGTAACTTGTTTGTATTCTGTATCTTTTGATGTCACTCTGTACTTCGGGAACTCGGACACGCTCCAGCCAAGCGTTACACCTGTTTCTACTAAACTTTCAAAGAGTAGGTAGTTTCCACTGGATTGTTCAAAGAATGGGTTGTGGTTAAAA